>NW_028280780.1:300000-475000 GCF_059751285.1 Brachycentrus maculatus
AACGGCGAAACCCGGTCGCTGGTCAAATAAAAAAAGTGGAAAAGCTAAAAATATTGGTTTTAATCTAATAATATACTTCTTCATCTATGTTGAGATATCAGAATAAACTTTTTTTTACAGTCTCTAGAGACAATACGTTTTTGTCATGTACAAAATAAATTCAATATAATTTGTCATCCATATCGTAGTAAATCAATCGTGTAGCAGTCCAGTGGAAACATTGTACATTCAAAAACTTTTAATTAACTTTGTAATACTGTTCAATTAACAAATTTACACGCCTCGATTCATTCAATTTGAAATAGGAAAATAATATATGGAAATCATTTCCTCGTGTAATCGTTTATACTTTTAAAAGGAGAATAACTCTTGTACCTAACTTGTGTTTGTTGAAACGTATCCGTTCATTTGATGAAATATTTTATTAAATTTTGTGAGACAAAATATAGTATTAATGTGATATCCTAATAACTTTTTGAAATGTTTACAATACAATATTTTCTTCCATTCTGAGAAATTTAATCGTTTAAAATTGTTTGTAAATTGAAGCTTTTTTTTATTTTTTTAAGTTTAACTAATTAAACTTGATAAAATAAAACTAGAACTTTGCTTTAAGCAACTTTGATTTAGAGTACTTTTCTCCAACCGGTTTTGACGAGAACCTTGTCACTTCAGGGATGGACATGTATTGACAGTACACGGCATCCCTGAAGATGACAAGGTTTATATCGAAACCGGTCGAATCAAAAATAAAAATGGTAAAAAATAATGTTTTAGTTTAGTTTTATAAAGTTATCATATTGCATTTAATATCTGCAAAAAATCATAGAAATTATGAAACAATATATATTCATAAGAATATAAATAACAATAAACCCATAATTAACAATATGATAATGACTAAAGCCTCCCCCCTTTTGTCTATGTTCCCTCTGATAAGAAATAAAAATAAAAAATAAAAATTTGATTAATAAATAAAAATATAAAACAGCTACTACCCCCTCTTCAACCTTCAACGTCCCAAGGACCCAACTCTAAAATTTAGAATTAGCTTCACATACAGTGTTTGAAAATGATGCGGAATGCATCGAAACACGTGTCACAGTAAATTTTAAGAAATAGTGGTATTTACTAAGTAAAACATTAATTAAAAAATAAACTAATTAAGTTGGATAAACAGAAATTTCTAAAGAAAACGAAATTTTCCATTTCATATATTATTTTAAAAATCAAATTTCTCGACAATCTTACACGAAAAATGAGTTTTTGCTCGAACGGAAATCGATCGATTTACAATTTACTGAAAATAAATCAAGTTTGTCAACTTCCACATTTATTTTCCTATTTTCGATCATTTTTCTCACCCGATTTAAGTAAAGGTGCCTCATTCTACCGACGTAGTACTAAGTTGATCGTTAGTTAAACGAAAGGTAGGTGATCAGTAGTGGTTCCCATGTTTAAGAGAGAATTTGAATAATATTAATATTTATAAAAACTAACTAACTAACCATCACGCCGCTTCCCCGCAGGGGTAGGCAGAGAGAATAGAGCGCCACACCACTCTGTCCTTGCAAACATTCTTCGCCTCTTCCACGTTCATGCATCTCCTCATACATACCCGCCGATTGTTACGACTTCTAACCTGACCACTTTCAAGTATTTGGCATACCTGATCGTGCCATGTTTTTCTCGGTCTTCCTCTGCTTCTTTTCCCACTAACATTTGCCTCATAAATTTGTTTTACCGTTCTTTCCTCACTCATTCGTTCTACATGTCCAAACCATCTCAAAACACCTTTCTTAATTTTATCGATAATGCTTATCTCAGCTTTGCATTCCTTCCTTATTTTACTATTCGCACATCTATCATACATCGTTTTGTCGCACATTCTTCTGAGAGATCGCATTTTGACTGCATTCAATCTACTTTCATCCTTCTTAATATATTAATATTTATTGTTGAATAATATAATATTTTTCGAAATTTGCAAATCATATCATGAAAACTTACCACTCATTTGACTCTCATACAATTAAATTACTACACTTTGTTACAAATAAAGGTCAAATCATGAATAATTTTGAAAATTTAGAAACACATAAATTTAAATTCAGATAAAACAATAATTAATAATATATTGTTTCAAAATACGTCACCATTATTATCAATGTTTCCTTTTACAAAAAAACTTGTTCCTTAACCCCTCTCCCTATAATTATTAACCTATATATACACCTAAATATATATTTTTTATTTAATTTGTACCAGAATATGAAAACATCTGTCGTTTTTGAAACTTGTCGTGAATAAAAATAAAACTCATTAAAGTGGTATATTCAAGTGTTTAATTTTAAAAAAAGAATTAGAATATATTTTATGGGAAACGTATGACGCAAGTGGATGAACTTAGGGGGAAAGGACAAAACTGGTGGATTAAAAGGAAAATAAAGAAAGGAAGCAGACGATGAAAAGTGTATAATATCAACAATATCCTTTTATTCAAATAAGAAAACATCATGTTCTTATGTTTTAGTTAAAATATCGAGTTTTTTTTTAAATGTTAACATTCTAATTTTATTAAAACTCCTCAAAAAATGTTCAAATATGAAAATTTGTAAATGAATGCATTTCACATTAATATGAAATACAATTTATTGTTCTTTTTCTATCAGACACTGGATTATTTACTCTACGGATGATATATAAATATTATAGTGAATAATCTAGTGTCTAAAAGAGTTTCTACTCAATAAAAAGCTTCTTTTCATCTCACCAATTGATGTCTCTAGTGAAGTTCTAGTGATTCAAGAATAATGTTTCAAAATTGATGTCAAAAAATAATATGAAAATATCTCCTGTAATTGGAGATAATCCAGATTTTGTGAACAAGTATTTGGACACACTCAAAATGTTGTAAATATAAATTAATGTGATATTTTCTGGCGTTTCCCATGTGTGTGATTATAATTCAGGATTTGGACCTCACATACTAATAAAAGAGTTTCTACTCAATAAAAAGTTTCTTTTCATCTCACTAATAGATGTCTCTAGTTAAGTTTTAGTTATTCAAGAATAATGTTTCAATATTGGTTCACATATTTAACATCATACAACTTCCAAGAATTTGAGAAGTGTAGTTGCCAATAATGGGAAGAATTGTTGAATGTTACACGTGTGTAAAGTGATCACTTAATCCAGCTTATGACTGTCGACACCTCTGTAAATGCCCAGATTTCCACATTCTTCTTCATCTTTGATGAGTCAATTTTCAACTGGTCAAATAGAAGTATGCAAAACTTTAAATGTTATTTAATTTTTCCTTTTTAAAAATATAAATGAACCAACTCGGAATAAATCTCACCTTTGTTCAAATAGATTAGGCTTTAAATTTACTTAGCATATTTCTCAACCGATGGGGTCATAATAAGCAATATTTCCAAATCAATTTAATAACTACCCACGTGTGAAATGGATCCAAGACCATTGCATAGATACAAGCTTCAAAAATTAATTTTGAATGGATGCTAATAATGGGCATAATGGTGAACGTAACATAAGTGATCACTTAGACAGCCAAATGAAAGGTTGTAAGCCCTGGACTGCTCAGATTTCCATAAGATAAATGGTTCTTCTCAAATTGAGACACCTATAATATTGGCCTTTTGAATTTTGTCAGTTTCGTGAAATAATTTAGAAAAATATTATATACATACATATATTTTCAAGAATGAGTAAGAAAATTCTTACTTCGTTTGTACGTCACATGTTATTTATAAAACAGTAATTAATAACGAATTCTCAAACGTTACGAATAAAATTTTCCTTGAAATTCATTTCTTTTTACCAAATTAAACGACATATTAAAAAAAATACCGTAATTATTAGGAAATATTTCGCGTTCGTGCAAGTATTCTCATGACTTATTCTGGCTTTATACATTACGAATTCACTTTATTCCACGTTATTTACCGTTACTCGACAAACTCCCTTGTCTAACAAGTTTTGATTTGCCTCCACTGTTCCGCCTTCCTCGCTCGTACGTACAAACTTTAAATTCAGCCGGAGTTTCTTTATACGCATTTGGTAACAGAAACAACACGAATCACGAATTTACGTATAGCGATGTTTGGAAGTTACGATAACATGTCAAAGTTTTGTAGTGAACGTTATTGAAAATTAATGTCAGTCAGTTTAGTCGACTGGGGTTGACAACATTTTTCTGTCACAATTGGTGATTTTTCCAATGTCGTTATTTATCTTGGTAGTTTTTTATACCTCGGGATACTGAATCTCTAGCAATACGTTACGTCTCTTCCGTCATTTTCAGAAATAATATAAAACATATGTTCATGTGTCCTTATATTTTTAATGTGAATATTTTATCTTTATTTTTAATCCATCATGTTTTAGAATTTTCACTATGTGGATAATATTTCAATAAGTATATGTAATACGTGTCTTAATATATTAATAATTCATTTTTTCTAAATTCAATTCTAGTTCTCATCAAAGATGAAGAAGAATATGGAAGTCTGGGCATTTACGGGGCTGACGACCGTCATAGGCTGGTTTAAGTGATCACTTTACACACGTGTAACATTCAACAATTCTACCCATAATTGACAACCACACTTCTCAAATTCTTGGAAGTTGTATGATGTTAAATATGTGAACCAATATTGAAACATTATTCTTGAATAACTAAAACTTAACTAGAGACATCTATTAGTGAGATAAAAAGAAACTTTTTATTGAGTAGAAACTCTTTTATTAGTATGTGAGGTCCAAATCCTGGATTATAATCACACACATGGGAAACGCCAGAAAATATCACATTCATTTTTATCATTTAAGTTTATAATTTGACCAGATAATTTATTTACAACATTTTGTTTTTGTCCAAATTTGGACACACTCAAAATGTTATAATAAAAAAAATATATGTAAAAACACACACACACATATATATATATATATATATATATATATATATATATATATATATATATATATATATATATATATATATATATATATATATATATATGTATATATATATATATATATATATATATATATATATATATATATATTTATAATACTTTGTTAAAATATTTAATATAGTAATATGTAAATAAATTTCCATATTACTCACGACAAAATATATTTTTTGATTTCATTTATAGAGTTTAATCGGTTTCGTTTGTTTGTAAGAATGTTTTATGTAATGTATAAATTAATTTTAATTTAAATGAGATATATTGATGTTTATAATTATAAAATTGTATATGTTAGCAATGAAATAATATATCTAGCAGTTCGAGATTTACTGGTTCGAAACATCTGATCTGTGTATACCGTAAGTGGTTGCGTAAAGAAAACTTTACTATTAAATATTCCCAAATCATATCAAAGTGTAATTAATATTTCTAAAGTGAAAGCAAACTCCACACTAAGTTTTTATCCCTTTATTCCTAGGGATATAAAGTCATGTTTTATTGTAGATTCGGCCCTTAAGTTTCCATTATATCTACAAAATGTAACATGAAATTCATATTTGACTGTATACATAAATTATTTAATATGTTGGGTCATGTAATTTACTTGTTTCTATGTATTTTTGCTGTGGATCAAAGGGTCTCATTTGTTGTCAATTATAAAGCAAGAGCTTAAGAAAAAAATATTTACATAAATAGTATACATTTATTTAAAGAACAATTTTAAACATATATGTATTAAACATATTTTTTAGCAGAGACCCACCAAGCCACCTTGTGTGTCTTGTCAGTGGAGTTCTTTTTACGTACATATTGCTTTTATCTATTTTAACCTAAATACACACAAAAAAGAGAGAGATAATTGAGAATTTAAACCATTTTACAATTTTCATAAACTTAACTCTTGATCATTTACCCATTCATTTATTTTGCCTTTGTTCCATATTTTATTTTGACCTCTAACCTCCGTCGGCAACAAATTAAAGATGTTCGACTCCCATATTTATTGTTAATTCCTAGGACTATCAAACGTCAGTTGTGTGTAAATTGTGTATCATGGTTGTGTACTAGAAGATTTCGATATTTTTGTCTAATTTGTTGTTCAACGATGATACTCATCCACAATATTCCACGTACCGGAAATAACTATGTTTATATTATATATCAAGACTGGATTGTCCCTTTGATTATTTATATGACTGGGTACAATTTTTTTTTGTTTATGGAAAATTGGAGATTTTATTTTTAATTGGTCTGGGTGTTTGTAATTTATTTTTAACATATACCTTCCCTTTCCTAATTGTCCTACCTGCAGACAAACCTCTAAAATAGAGGCTTTGCGGGTCATACCTTGAAAAAAATAACGTAAGTGTCAAACAGAAAGTAGGAATGAAATGAAAGAAGCTTTAAATATTGGAGTTAAAATGATTGATTTGACTGACTTTTGCTTTGTATGCTAACGATGCTGTATTTCTTGCCGAAAGTAAAGAAGACCTTCAGGCGCTGGAGTCAAATGTTGACAAATCGAAAGTCATGGTTTATGAAGGAGATGAATGTAAATCTGGGTGTGAAATATTAGTCGTAAAGGAGAAAATTTTGAAACAGGTAGATGATTTCGCATATTTGGTAAGTATATTTTTTTGGGTGGAAAGATTGATATAGATATAGAAAGGAATGTGAATGCTAGGAACGTCTCAATGACTATAGAAAGCGAATTAATAATGCGCTGGAATCAATTGTAGTAAATAAAAATCAGCAAAAACTGGCAGTACACAAAGTATCCTGGTTCTAACTCTAATATATGGAAAAGAAGCATAGAGTTGCCAAAAAAAGGATGAATGAAAAAACTGAATGCAGTCGAAATACGATCTCCAATATAATAAAACAGGGGAAGACTGAAGAAAACTTGGCATGATCAAGTATTAGGTCAGAAGTCGAAATCATCACAGGGTATGTATTAGAAGGTGCATGAATAAGGAATAGATGAGGATAAAGATTGATGTAGCGTTCTATTTTCTCAGCCTACTCTTGCGGTGAAATGGCATAATACTTAGTTAATTAGGAAGTTATTCGAACATAATAAATATGTTTTAAAAGTGCGATATTTCTATATATTGTATGAACGTTTTTTTTATATTATAAAATAATAATCTAAGAGATTAAATTAATGGTTGTCTCGCATATGCTCGTTAAAATGTGATAAACTATTTGATCGAGTTCCTAAAGATATGTTTATTATTTTGCTGACATTTTCTCCGTGTGCCATAAAACCAATCAAAGCCAATATGTACATACGTATTGTATATGTCTACTTTATTAATATCGATGCCATCTGTACACAATATTGATAGCATAAAGTTGAAAAAACATTATATTTCTTTTACAAAATATTTTTTCCTTTTTTGCTACGAAATATCGATACGTTTTACGCGCGTTTCCTTTAAATATAGTGATCACGTTCGAACTTTCACTTTCACCAGTCCAAAGTTTAGCGTTTAACATATGGCCGATACTTAAATAGAGACGTGAAGAAATTTTGGGATACAATTGATTGCATTTGATTTGAGATTGGAGATTGTAGGAATACTATCAGGGAATCTTAATACCATTTTCGAGTCGCTATTTTCCGGTAATATAGTACCGGATTCACGATTGATTTGGGAGGTAAATTATTTTGAGAGATGGATAAAGGCACTTTAAATTGAATTGTTAATCTTTTTACATTTGAGGTAACCGATGACTGAAATAGCCAAATAATGCATATAAAAATATTTTGAATGTGTCCTATACTTATTCACAAATCTAGATTATCTCCGGTTAGGAGTATATTAAATATATATATATACTACTACTACTACTACTACCATCACGCCGTTTCCCCGCAGGGGTAGGCAGAGAGGATGGAACGCCACACTCTTCTGTCCTGACATACACTCCTAGCCTCCTTCACATCCATACATCTAGTCATACATGCCCTCCGATTACGCAGACTTTTGACACCGCCAGATTTTAGATTCTGATTGATCTGATCGTGCCAAGTCTTTTTCGGTCGTCCACGTTCTGTTTTCCCTCTCACATTCGCCACATATATTTTCTTAGTCATTCTCTCGCTATCCATTCGCTCCACATGTCCATACCACCGCAAAGAGCTCTTTCTAATCTTTTCAATTATTCCTCGTTCAGCCTTACATTCCTTTCTTATATCATCGTTTTTAATTCTGTCATACAATGATTTTCCACACATTCGTCTGAGGGAGCGCATTTCAACAGCATTCACTCTGCTTTCATCCTTCCTTTGCCAGTTCCATGTTTCGCTTCCATACATTAGTGTCGGTACTAGCACGCCGTTGTGAACCGCTAGCTTGGCTTCCATGGACATATTCTTATTCCCAATCACTCTGTTAAAAGCACCATTTATTCTATTCCCTGCATTCACTCTTCTCTCAATATCCTTATCCACTTTTCCATCCCTTGTGAACATGCTTCCTAGATATAAAAATTCTTGCACCTGTTCTAGGGATTCATTGTGTACGATAATCTTGCATTCTGTCAAATCTTTCTCTCTTTCAAACACCATGACCTTTGACTTACCTTCATTCATTGCCAGATCATTTTCCATACATACATCGTACATTCTTGACACTATTAGTTGCAAGTCCTCCGCGCTGCTCGCTAGCAGTACGGCGTCATCCGCATACAGCAAGCAACTAACAGTTATATTCATCATTTTCGCTCCGACTCCCATACTTTCAATCTCTTTCATACAATGGTCCATATAGAGATTAAACAACCATGGTGACATTACACATCCCTGCTTTACGCCTTTGGATATTGCAAACCATGATGTAATGTCCCCATTCACTCTTATACTAGCTGTGCTGCCCTCGTAGAGGGAAGCAACTGCTTGTATAAGTTTATTGTCTACTCCATATTTTTCCAGCACGCTCCATAATTTTATCCTATCAACCTTATCATACGCTTTCTGCAAATCCACGAAAGCACAGAAGAGTTTCTGATTTTTAGCCAAAAACTTTTCCGTCAGCATTCGTAGTGCAAAAATTTGATCTGTGCAACCTCTTCCACTCATAAAAGCACCTTGCACATCCCAAATCCGTTCTTTCGTCACCATTCTAACTTTTTCAATTATAATCTTACTATAGAGTTTACCGACAGAGCTTAGCAGGCTTATCGCCCTATAATTCCCACACTCTGCGCGAGATCCCTTTCCCTTGAATAGAGGCATGATTACTGCCCGTCTCCAATCCAGAGGTGTGTATCCTTCCTCAAGACACAGGTTAAATAGTCTGTGAATCCATGTGAGGGTGGTCAGTCCACCACATTTTACAAACTCTATAGCAATATTATCATACCCTACAGCCTTACCGTTCCGCATTAATTTTAAGGCATTCGTTATTTCTGACATACTTATCTCACATACCATACCCTCACTCACCCTTGCCTCTATGGGTGTCTCGGTGGAGACATTGCCGTTACTTTCATAAATTTCCATAAAGTATTCTTTCCATCTTTCTTTCACTTCACTTTCATTCGTCAATATTTTACCATCATTTGATTTGATAACTTTCATACCTCCATTTTCAGTCTCATTTTTTGCGTTCTTTACCTCTTTCCAGAAAAGCTTAATGTTTTCTTGAAAGTGGGTTGACATTTTCATACCTTCTTCTCTCTTTAGACGATCTTTCCGTTCTTTTACTCCCATTTTTACTTTTCTCTTACATTCTTTATACCGATCTTTCATTATTTTAAAAAGTTCACTCTTAACATCGTTAACTGCTAACATATTTAGCCAAGCATTCTTCTTCTCAGAGACAAGTCCTTTCATGCCCTCATCCCACCATGCATCTCCTTTTTTTCTACCTTGGATCGCAACTCCACATACACTCTTTGCTGACTCATACATACACGATTTGATGTGCTCCCAGGTATCGTCTACATTCATATCCATATTCCTTACATTCAATCTTTCATTCACTTCCCTTTCATACGACTTACTTACATTCTCGACTTGTAGTTTTTCAACTTTGACTCTAGATGAAACCGGAACAGTTTTGTTCCTGGACCGCCATCCACGGAACAGAATTACTCTCGATACGACGAGGAAATGGTCCGACTCCATTTCAGCCCCTCTAAATACTCTCGTATCGATTGTATTTCTCCTCAATCTCGAGTCAACAACAACATAATCGATTATGGTCCTTTCATTCCCTCTCTCCCACGTATACTGATGGATCCCCTTATGATCGAAAAAAGTATTCGAAATAAAGAGGTTCCATTCCAGACACAACTCGAGCAGACTATTCCCATTACCATTCGTTCTGTTATCACCAAACATACCTAAGGCTGATTCGAAGCCATCCCTCCGAGTGCCTACCCATCCGTTAAAATCACCTGCTAGAATCACTCTTTCATTCGATCTATATATATATATATATATATATATATATATATATATATATATATATATATATATATATATATATGTGTATATATATATATATATATATATATATATATATATATATATATATATATATATATATATATATATATATATTTATATGTGTAATGGTCAGCATGCTCGGCTACCGTTCTGGAGGTCCTGGGTTCGATTCCCAGGGGGGGTCAAATAAATATAAGTGATTTTTTCACTATGATATTTATTCAATACTACCCTGGACTGGTACCTGAAGCGGAGGGCTGATCACCTTTCCTTCATGTAGGAACGATCAAGATAACACTGTGTTTATATGAAGCAGTGCCCTATGCACCATTGGGGTGCGGTAAGGGTTTTTATATTTTTTTATATACAATGATCCTGTTCTCTTATACGGCTGTGAAACATGGCACCTTACAAGGGCCCGTGAGCAGCCGTGTACTAAGCTTTGAGAATAGGTGTCTGCGGAGAATTTTAGGCTTGCGGTGGTTTGACTTTGTGAGGAATGAAGAGATAAGGCGTAAGACGCAGCAAATCTTGGTCACAACTGTCGTCAAGAAAAGGCAATTCAGTTGGCTTGGCCATGTACTCCGCATGCCTCCTGTGAACCTTAATCAAGCTTGCCTCTTTTACAAGGCATTAGGTTCGCGCCGCCCAGGACGACCACTGCTGACAATTCATCGGCAGTTCTCGTCTGGCAGCGGACTGAAAAACCTGGAGACAGTTTGTGGACTCCGTATGCTCCACCTAGGTAGCTAATATGGATTAGAAATATAATAATAATAATTGAAATATATATTTATATATTAACATAATAGTGACACCCATAATCCATAATCTACAAACATATGGGGGGTTATTATATTTGTACGCTTTTGGCCAATTTAAAAACATCTTCCCATTACTTTTAATCCATTAAATAAATGGTATCAACATTTATACAAACAAATTTATTTCATACGAGATACCTTAATAACATTTGCAAATATTTGGATATGGGTTTAACTTGTTCAAACGTATTATGATAATATCATTTCGTTGACTATGTATATCCCTTGAGCCCCCAAAGTTTGTACAATAATTGTTGCCATCCCTCTAGATATTTTCCATTACGTAAGCTGTGTTATCAATGGAACAAACACTTTAGCAAAATATCATTTATTTTGAATACGGCAATTCCTCGGCTGACGAATAACGTTGCTTAGGGTTGATTTTGCCGAATAATATATTTCACCGAAGTTTTGCCACGTCTGGCGAATTTGTTAGTATTTGGTCAACGAAAAGGTATCCTTGTAAAAAGTTATTTGTTGTTAACTTATTGGAAATCAATAGGAATACAATATAATTTGCTCAACTCTAGGTCATCTTACGGTTTTTTGTTTTTTACGTACTTTTTTTACCAAAAATTTACTATACATTAAAAAAAATTATAATTTATTCCATAAGACACTAGATCCGTATTCAGACTACTGTTAATATCGGTATATTAATTAATATTTAAAGTATCCTAAGTCTTCAAACCCTTATCCGCACCCCAATGGTGCATAGGGCACTGCATCATATAAACGCAGTGTTATCTTGATCATTAACACATGAAGGAAAGGTGATCAGCCTTCAGCTTCAGGTACCAGTCCAAGGTAATTGAATGAATATTAGAGTGAAAAAATCACTTATATTTATTTAATCCCTTCCCTGGGAATCAAACCCGGGACCTCCAGAACGGTAACCGAGCGTGCTGACCATTGCACTACGGAGTAATGAAGTTATTTCAACTATCGACGTCATCGATTATTTTTAGTCATTTATTCATTTCGCCTGATATTTCCTAAAAAGAAGGCTAATAAATCGGTCCGATCTCCAACCGACAGACAAGTGTCTAGCAGCTTAAAATGACGTCAACATAAACTGTAGTAAACATCGAAATAATATTTTTAACAGAACTTTGCACTAGAATACTTGCGTATCTATCTACAAAATTGATATCTTAGCAAAAATGAAGAAGAATATGGAATTTTGGGTATGTGTTTGGGTTTAAGTATTCCATTTATAAGTGTATAAAATTCACCAATTCTACCTATAATTGTCAACCACACTTTTCAAATGTCGGAAGTTATATTAGTGTTTTAATAGGCACTGTATTTCACATGCTACTTTTTAGCATCGTCTATCGTCAAAACTTGTAATTAGCAAGTTTTATTTTAGTTAACAAAAACCTTTATGAAATGTTTGTACGATTCTCATTGATTTTTTAAAACATTAGGAGACGCGTGTCAAATCCAGATTTGTGCACAAAATTTTCTAAATATATGTTTAAAGAGTATAATATGTTTATTCGATCAATAATCATCCACTAACGAACTACCCTAGAGATTTTGACCCACGTATTTTCATTTTCAAAATATTTTAAGTTAATACTTTCCCTGCAGTAAAATGAATGTTGAAATTATTTAATAAGCTGCCCGTCTCGTGACTAAGTTCATGTCCAATGTTCGCTGCTCTTTGTGCTAGCTTCAACTCGGAAAGGTTTATATGAAGTCAAATGGGAAGTTCAGAAAAGATGTGAGACAAGTCAACTAGAGCTAAACAATTTATTTACATATGAGGGTAAAGACAGATTTTTAGAAATGATATGATGATTTCCCAAGTGCATATTTTATTTTTATTTTTTGCAAAAAAAGTCATTATAATAATACTTACAATACAATAATAACAAATAAAAAAAATATTTTGACCAGTTGTTTTTTCAACAACCCAGATTTTGTGAACAAAAATTTTAAGACACTTTAAATATTGTTTTTTTTTTTAATATTTAAATATTTCAAATGAATTTTACAATACAATAAAATACTTAATATTTTGAACTACTTTCCTTCATAAAATACCCAAACCAGCTTTCTCTTTTTAAGTATATTCAATATATACTTTAAATATTATATTCTAATCAAACACTGATATGAGCCTACTTAGTAGACTCAAATCAGTGTTTGATTTAATTTGTTTAAGTAATAATAACACTCATGTGTTTGATAATGTCTTAATAAGACAACACAAGATTCATATTATGACATTTATTTATTTAAAAATAGAATTCAATCCAATGAACTTGTTTAATGTTGGATATATTCCTTTGAAATTTTAAATGTTATTCTACCAACTGTCTGCAGTTACAATAAATTTGATTTAAATATTTAAAATATGAATATATGGAGTACTACGAATTTAGCGCCAAATCAAACAAAAAGTGATATTCAGTGTGTCTTTCTTTGACCATACGTTTAAAAACAATATTTGCGAACCTTCTCCATCTACGAATATGATGCTTTCAGCATTCTGATAAAAGAAAATATTTTGGAAAATATGGGCATGTATCGTTGTTGCTTTGAACACTCAAAATAAGTTGTACTGTTATCCGAGCTACCCCACATAATGCGCTCAGAGTCAAGGAGATAAATTGGGATCAGCGTCCTGTGCAGAAAGGATTTAGCGAGAAGGATAAATAACAAAGTCCTCCGAAATACAACGGGAAAATATTTAAGAAGGAAGCGGGCATGCAGCATCTCAAATAATCTGTGTAATATCCATTTATCTTCAAATAATTCCCGATTCTTCTTTGCGTCCACAACGCAAAGGCAAGACGATCTGTCTAACATGGCGATTCAGGTGCAAATTTGAGAGTAAGTTGTGAAAAATGAATGCTCATTTTCCAAAATAAATTCGACGTATTTTCATTTTAAAACTTTTAATGATAATATTTTCAATGTGTCCAAATACTAGTTCACAAATCTGGATTATCTCTAATCAGGAGTCATTTTGAAAAAAATATTCTTTTACATCTCAACATATATGTAGAAAAATATGGATATCTGGACATTTACTGGGTTTTCGACCGTCATAAGCTAGTTGAAGTGATCACTTTACATACATGTAACATTCGCTAATTCTACCCATGATTGACAACCACACTACTCAAATACTTAGAATTTCTTTATATCTATGGTTCAAATTCTAAACGTAGTGCTTGAATCACTAGAATTCCACTCTATGGTGAGATGAAAGAAACTTTTTACTGAGCAGAAACTAAAATAAAAGAGTTTCTGTTCAATAAAAACAAGCCTATGACGGTCGTAAGCCCCGTAAATGCCCAGAGTTCCATATTTTTCTTCATCTATGTTGAGATGTCAATAAATAATATAAGGACACTTTTATGAAACGAGCGAGAAATGTAAACCGTTTATTATTTTTAACACTCTTTTTTTTAAATTTATTCAAACGTTGATCAAAACAGATAAATGAATTTACGTAAATGTTTTGAAATTTCCTAATAAAATTGTTAGAATTCAAATATTTATCTCAGCCATTGAATTGTAATGTAGCTATAAAATTTAGGGAAAGGCTTCTGCTAACAATAATACTAAGATGTTTGAAATGAAAGCTTTGCCTTCTAGGTGGACGCGTCAAGGATATCCCGAGATAAGGCAGATAAATCATTTACACACAGCAAAATTGGTTAGCGCGTTCAACCGTAATCTGAGGGTCTGAGGCAAATCCAAGAGGAGTGGAGAATACTTGAAGATACCATAATATTACTTACTTACTTATACATATCTGCTTCCTATGCAGAGCATATGGAGTCAACAAACTGCCCTCAGACTGAAAGTCTGTAGGTCTGAGGCAAATCCGAGAGGAGTGGAGAATACTTAAAGATACCATAATATTACTTACTTACTTATCCATATCCACTACCTATGTTAAGCATATGGAGTCCACAAACTGTCGCCAGACTCTTCTGTCAGATGGATTTTTTTAAATGTTTTTTTTTTTTAATAATATTTAGCAGAGACCTTCGTGAAATGCACGAGTATGTAAGATGTTTCCAAAACGTTTTTATAATTTTCTTTTGTTCTTTTTATATTAAAGTTGCATTTATTACTTACATTATTAATATATCATTCAGTGGATTATTGTTTCTTCTAGCTGAAAAAAATGTTTCATTTTATGTCCATGGAATTTGGAGCATACGTCTTTTAAAGTTTGTTTGGACATTTATTGGCGGAATTGCATTTTATATATTCGAATAACAACTTGACAGTTTTTTCAGACCGGGTTTTGTCATCATCATCAGACTGCGATATCGGTAATGACAAAACCCAGTCACTGATCAAATAAAATATATGTGGAAAATACTATATAGTTGCTTTTTTTTTTTTGACATCTCATCAAATATGAAGAAAAATATGGAAGTCTGGGCATTTACGGGGCTGACGACCATCATAGCTTCTTTTCATCTCACCAATAGATGTCTCTAGTGAAGTTCTAGTGATTCAAGAATAATGTTTAAAAATTGGTTCATATATATAGAACTTCTAAGAATTTGAGTAGTGTGGTTGTCAATAATGGGTAGAACTGGTGAATTTTACACGTATGTAAAGTGATCACTTAAACCTGCCTATGACAGTCGTCAGCCCCGTAAATGCCCAGACTTCCACATTCTTCTTCATCTTTGATGGGAAGTCAAAAAATAATATGAAAATAACTCCTGTAATTGGAGATAAACCAGATTTTTTGGACAAGTATTTGGACACACTCAAAATGTTGTTATTTTATTGCATGCAACAGGATAACTTTCACATTTTTATTAATATTAATTCATATAGATATATTATTAGATTAAAACCAATATTTTTTGCTTTTCCACTTTATTTCTATTTGACCAGCGACCGGGTTTCGTCGTTACCGACATCATCAGACTGGTGGGAGGCTATACAAATTGTTATGTTATATATAAAACAAGGCAGGAGTTGATGACCATGATTTGATATTATTTATCAAATCATGGTTATCAACTCCTGCTTTGTTTTATATATAACATAACAATTTGTATAGCCTCCCACCAGTCTAATGATGTCGGTAACGACGAAACCCGGTCACTGGTCAAATAAAAATAAAGTGGAAAAGCTAAATATTGGTTTTAATCTAATAATATATTAAAAATGCAATTCCATCACGAAGTGTCAGTGGATAATATAAATCTATTAATTAATATAGATATAAGTTCCCTATTAGACACATGTTCAACATTTTTAAACATTGAAAACGTACGAGGACTAGTATCTGAAAGTTTTCAGCGAGATGATAAAATGTAACGCTGTTTCACAAATGAACCTTCGAGCCGGTTTAATATTCTTGGTAAAGCTTGGTTAATTAGATTTTGGTTAGCTAGTTATGCGTTTAATTAACGCGCTGGGAGTATGAATACATTATGATTACCTATTCCATTCTGAAAACAGTCAAGTTGTTTGGACTAGTTTTATTTAACTTATTTTGTATTTTAGGTATAAAATAAACTAATTTTTGAGATACGCCTAGAAGCAAGAAAAAATGCGTCATGTTTGTACAATACATTACTTTCGAGGAGTAGATTTAGTATAAAAAGCTTGGCTGCACTAAATGGAATGGCTTATCAATAACGGACCATTTTTTTAATATTTCAAAATAACATTTTGACACATCAAATAAGATGAAGAAGAATATAGTTAGTAAATACCGAGTTGTTTTTCACATTTAAAACATTTCTGGCATGTTTTGACGTGGGATGTGACTTTAACAGCACGTAGAAAAGTAAAAATGCGTTTACTTATAATTTTGAGTAACATAAGAAGCTTTGGTTCACTTAATAAAATGGCTTAGCCTAAACAGACCATATTTAAAAATTCTTTTGATATCTTAATGACATAGATGAAAAAATACATGTCGGGTATTTACAGGGCTTATGATCTATCATAGGCTGGTAAAGTGATCATTTTACAAACGTGCTACATGCACCAATTCTTTCCACTATTGAAAACGGCACTACTCAATTTTTGGGAACTGTTAGAAATAGTGATCAATCTCGTGACACAGTACATATGAGTTTACAACAACCATCCATGTTGGATTAAAAAATGCCTTTGTATTTTGTAGAGACCCTTTTATCTGTGTGCAAGTTCCGAAACCCGGATTATATTCACACACTGAGAACCGCTTAAAACATGATTTTTAATTTTTAATATACCTTATAATCCGACCAGTTATTTTTACAATATTTTGAGTGTGTCCAAATACTTGTTCATAAATCTGAATTTATTTCATTTGAGAGATACTTTTACATTTTGAACATCTCAACATATATACTGTGTGACGAGATACGAGGTCAATATATGTAGTTCCTACATAGGAATTCTAAAAATTTGAGTAGTGTCGTTGTCAATTATGGATGGAATTGGTGAATGTTGCACGTGTGTAAAGTGATCACATAACCAAATATTTGACAGGCCATAATCTCTGTAAATATCTACAGACTTCCATATCCTTTTTCATCTACATTGAGACGTCAAAATGTCTTTTAACCTTGTTTTATATGGTTTTTAGGCTACATTCTGAAGCTCTACTACCGATGTACCTACATGCCTGGTAGCAACTCATCGTGGCTGCTTCTACCCGTTAAAAATTCACATAAATTGTGACGGCTGAACCCGCGGCTCCATCTAATAACCAAATTTATCATCCGACTTTATATGAACACAAATATAAACTCAAAATATCGCGTCGCGGCTTATATGTATTCCTTGAGCGCTCGCGAGCTTACCGCGAAATAAGTTTTCTTTGAATACAGCCCTGCCCAGACTCCATTAAGGACAGACAGGGTCGGATCCACGTTTATACAGACAGGCGCCGTAGCGTAGTTGGAAAGACGCTCGACTGCGAAACTGGCGTCGCGGGCTCGATTTCCCCCAAGTGCAAAATAAATTCAAGATTTTTTTTTCAATTAGAATGGGTATTTGTGATGTATCTTCAACATTTACCGTCCCTATCCATATTACCCTACCTGCAGACAAGCTTCTAATAGAGGCTTTGCGGGTTGTTCCTTCAAAAAAATAAAAGTGAGAATTACTCATATGTGGAACGAATGAATGGGGAATAAACGGTAAAACGAATAAAATTAATGTATTAGGCGAATATAGTTGAAAATAGGAACAAATGAAGATCGAGAAAAACTTGACATGATCAAATATATCAAATACTTATGGCGTGGTCCGGTCAGGTGTCCGTATGTACGACAAGATCCATGAATGTGTATGAGGTGAAGAATGTTTGCAAAGACAAAGTGGTGTGGTGTTCTATTATCTCTGCCTATTCCTTTGAGAAAGCGACGTGCTGGTTAGTTAGTGCGTTGAAAAAATACGTAAGTTTTGCGCCAAGACCAATGTTACCTTCTAGTTTAAAAAAATGCGTGTAAAAAAATATTGTGTAGATAAAAGTTCGCCCATATAGTGTAAAAGTTAGAGTCCGTTTTATTTTTGTGACAATTAAATAAAACTGACTCTAACTCTAAATCGCATTATTTTTTAGCATGAATTTAAATTTTTTTCAAATGTAATTAAAGTTTTCATAGTCTATTTGTGATAGTACCTTTTCGTGTACTGTCAAAAAATGGTAATATTAAAGGTTTTTTATATTAAAAGTGTTATTAAATGAAAAAAGTGCCATATCTATTTCACTGAATAAGTTAAAAAGCAGATGGCATTTGAAAAGGAGCCCATAAAGTGACTTCACGTATTCCTCGTCACCAGAGAGCCCAAAAGTCACGACCCGGCCCTGACTTTGGGTCAATTTTTCACCGGCTTCGTATTTATACGATATAACCATCTTTCATACACGTGTATAACCGGTTTACGTATATATACGTACAAGCACGACCAACTTCCATAATACATAATATAAACGTCCCCACAGAGGTGGCAGAGCGGGGGTATTATGACGTCACGTTCCGTGTCAAAGGGACGTGTCTACGTTGAACCGAGTCTGAAGTAATCAGTGGACATGCCATAAAAATTAGATTATTTATCAATTCATTCACGGACACCGCAGTCACAAAAAAACGCACTAAGAGTGTCAGAAATGAAGACTCTAAGAAGCATATCTAGCAATAGTAAATAAGACCAAGACTAAATGAGAATAAGAAACACCAGGATAAGGGAAATATGCGAGATCAAAGATGTCGTTAAGTGGGGAAGGCAACAAGGAGGAGACAATAAGGAGACAATGGTATGCGCATGTGAGGAGAATGGAACCATTCAGACTCCCCCACATTGCTTTGCATCGCCAGTCCCAAGGTAGATGACTCCCAAGCAAATCACTAAAGAGATGGATTGACAGTTGGGAATCGACATCGCAGGAGGCTAATTTCTATTTAATGCAGGCTACAAGGCCTACACTAAACAGAAGAAGAAGAAGGTTTATTTATGGTTCACAAACGATGAAAAACACATTAAATGAATTGAAATATAGTCCAATACAAATCGTTCAAATAGTTTTCATCAATTAGATGAGAACACAACAAACTTACCGAAACAAGTAAAAACACAGGTTGAATACATATTTAAAGAAACAATAGAAATTTGGTCGTAAAAAAAGAGAAATAACAATAAAAAGTTTTCAAATAAAATAAAAACATAAAGGCAAAATTAAACTAAGCTTCGAAATCAAGTATGTTGTATTATATTATCACCCGAACGCAACAAGCCGTATAACGTAGGTTCTGGTAAAGTGTTATAATTAGCTGATAATATTTTGAAAATGTAAACACTAAAAGCTCTTTTTATCGCAACATAGATGTCTCTAGTGAACTCTCGCACACTGTGTTTCGAGTTTGATTCTTAATATCTAGAAGTTTCAAGAATTTGAGTAGTATGGTTGTCAATCATGGGAAGAATGGTGAATGTTGCACATGTCGCTCACTCCTTTCAAGAACGTCATAAATCAAAAAACATGATTTTTCAGGAGAACTTTTTTAAAGTTTAAAATTATAATGAAATGTATTAAAAATAAATATCAAGCTACTTATTGAACTTTTTACTGTGCAACAGATCTTTTTAGGTAAAACCTGAAGGTTTTTTCTCCATTTGTAAAATATTTTGCATATTTCAAAAAATTATTTAAAAATACATTTTCTTCAAAATGCAAAAACAACACTTTCTGCCCTGTAGCAGGTAAATATTAAGATAAAAATATGCCTCTTTTGCTGGGATAAACTACATTTTCTGGGCATTCTGAAAACACGCACAACTGAAAATTGACGATTTTTGATTTATGACGTTCTTGAAAGGAGTGAGCGATGTGTAACTTGATCACTTAACCAGTCTATGACAGACTTTCGTATTCTTCTTCATCTATAATGAGATGTCAAAAAATGTAAAATAAATCGTTTTATTGAATTAATTTACTACGTTTCAAAAAATCATGGAAAAAAAATACAATTACTTTTTTGATAATTCATGATTAAATTGTATGTTTTTCAATTTAAGCTGAAAGTCCTCTTTTCAAATGTTTATGTTCTAGCTGCACACACACACCCACAACTCTAACCAAATAAGGCAGTTGGTATTCCTTGAAACCACCGCGGGGTACGGACATGACATTTAGAAAAGATCTCCTTTATGTATTAAAAAATGGGATTTTCCATAAAACTTCGTCTTAAGATAGAGAGAAACCTCTAAAAGAGTCATAAAATACGTCCATAAACTTTATTTAGTGATTTTAAAATCAATAGAGTTCTCATTATTATTGAATTGAATGATCGAATCAAACTTTATACAACTCCCATCTCATAACTTTATATTCAACAGTATTTGTTTTGGAAGTTTGGTTAGTAATATTTTTTTCTTAAATCGTTTTATAGAATAAAACAACAACATTTGATATGCTGATAGTTCTTTTTTATACATTTTTGTATATTTTATTTATTGTTTCAATATGACAAACAATATGATTTAAGCAAAGGAACACTGAGGAAAAATTGGCGTCATCAAATATTTCAAATGCTTTTCTGATTTTTTCAATCATAACCTTTTGCCAATTGGTGAATAATATATATTTTACTTAAAGCCTTACTCCATTTCAAAACATTAATATTTATTAACAAAATAAAATTCTACTGTGCTTAACCTTTGCAATACGACCACCTCTATGTGACTGATGAATGACAGAGGTAAATGAAGTGGCCGAATAGTCGGTACTTTATTAGATAGTATTTGGGTTGGCTATCTGAAAGTAGGGGACCTGTCACATACTTATCACGGTGAACTGTATCACTGCTGACCTGTTTACTCTAGGATATTTCATGTTTCAACCCAACGTGTACAGGTGGGTTGAAAATGACCGGTCAGTTATTTTTCGTTTCATTTATTCGGCATTTTTGTGGAATATCATGAATATTTTAAATGTCAAAATGAAACATTTGTACAAGATCACTCTTAAAGTGTTTTTTGTGTATACACAACTAGTTTTGAGAACTACGGATGTTCTCATCTAAAGGCAAACACAAACTTTTTATTGTGAATCTGAGTTTTGAAATTTGAGTAGCGTGAATGCTACTCATGTATAAAATGATCACTTAAACTAGCCTATGATTGGTTGTAAGCCTTGTAAATACACAGACTACCATATTCTTCTTTATCTTATTCACATATATCTAAAATATCCTGGTGTAAAATGGTACCAAAAATAACAGGTCAAATTATAAGCTGCGTTAAATTTAAAATCTTGTTTTCAGACATTTCCCAGTATGTAAAAATAATCCGGGGTTCAAATCCTGTAAACATCCAAAAAGGGTCTCCGCTAAATTAAAGCTTTCTTAATCCAACATAGATGGCTGCTGTGAGCTCATATCTACTGTACCATGAGATTGATCATATATCTATGTCGTTGTCAATCATGGATAGAATGGTCAATGTAACTTGTATGTAAACTGATCACTTAACCAGCATATGACAGGTCATAAGGTCTGTAAATACCCAGACTTCCAATTTCTTCTACATCTATGTTGAGGTGTCAAAATAAATGACATACTACATTTATTTAAATTTTAAATATTTAAATTTGGATTAGAGAATAAATTTTATTTAACCAATTAACGCATATCACCAGGACACGAATTTGACTAAAAAATTGTCCAAATTATGACGTAATTTTAACCTTGTTTAATCAACACTATCTACAATGTTATAAGAAGTATCCATCTTCGTCAGGGAGGTTTTCCTTAGAATTAAATGAAGCCTTTATTTGGTTATTACCCCTAATGGTCCGTTAGACTCAAATGATTAAGATTAATTGAAATTTTCTCGGGTTTTCTTGAAAATTTCACCGCACCTGGTATATTGCCTTTAAAAATATTTTTTAAATGATTTTTTTTTATCTAAAGAAACCTGTTATCTGGTGACTGTGATTTGAATTTTTAAGTCAAATGAAAGTCAGTTTAAAAGCTTAAATAAATCTTTTTATATAAATCATATACTTCACTATCGCGAAATACCGTCTCACCTTTTTTATTAGAAAACTACTTGACAAAATGTTGAAAAATGTAAGAACTGCATTCGATTTGTCAGTAAAGCCGTGTGTGAAATCCGCAAGGGGAGTTATGTTTTCCTAACACCAGTAAACCCATATTCCCGTTAATATTGTACTTTCTTCCCGTTTCACGCGGTTTCTTTAGACTCCCGTTAAGTAAACAATATATCAAAAATATAATCGATTAAAAAATATATATCATTGCATTAATTGATTCGACTCAACACTTTATGGAAATACATATTAATTCTCAATTTAAGTTTAATTTGGTAATTACCACTATTTCTTAAAACCTATTGTGACACTTGTTTCGATGCATTTCGCACCATTTTCATGCTGTATTTGAAACACGTGTCACAATAGATTTCAAGAATTAGTGGTAATCTTTAGTAAAACTTAAATTAAAAAATAAAAATGTTCGTTTGTTCAAAATGTTATATCTCCTAAAGTAATTCATTAATTAGATTGAAATTTTGACACAATTTTGCATTTAATACGAGCGTATTTTTAATAAATTAATTTAACTAACGACAATGGAATCGAAACTATTGAAAATGATAAATGTCAACAGCTGTCAAGAAAGACGAGAAATATTACAATTGTGTTGCATGTTTTGATATTATGTTCAACAGATGTCACAGGTATAAACATGTCGCTCACTCCTTTCAAGAACGTCATAAATCAAAAATCGTCAATTTTCAGTTGTGCATGTTTTCGGAATGCCAATCAAATTTACTATATCTCAGCAAAAGCGACATATTTTTAACTTAATATTTACCCACTACAGGGCAGAAAATATTGTTTTTGCATTTTGAAGAAAAGGTTTTGTTTAAATATTTTTAAAAATATACTTAATATTTTTCAAATGGAGAAAAAACCTTCAGGTTTCACATAAAAAGATCTTTTGCACAGTAAAAAGTTCAATAAGTGGCTTGATATTTATTTTTAATAAATTGTGTTATATTTTTAAACTTTAAAAACGTTCTCCTGAAAAATCTAGTTTTTTGATTTATGACGTTCTTGAAAGGAGTGAGCGATATGCGCCATAGATGTGAGTAAAAAGCACGTGTGTATTCGAATGTAACGTTGTATAAAAAGGTTAAAGTTCAATCAGTGCATAACATATGAGGATATTTGAGATTTTAAAGATCTAATATTCACATTTTATTTGATATAGATTGTTATTTGTATTGAAATTCCAATTGAGAATTGTTTTGTGTTTCAACATCGCGCTTCTAAGGAACATATTTATTAGATTAAATTAAATGTTGAAATAGAACGGAGGAGATAATTAATTGAAAACGAATATCATTTTCAAAGGATTATTCGACGTTCAATTCCGATTGAAAAAACAGATGTGTTTGAATGCTTTAGAAATAACATTTCAAATAATATAACCATTTATCTTTGTGGATATATATTAATTCATCCGCCTACAGTACAAAGCATAATCACATATTACCACTAACAAGAATAGTATTACGCAAATACAGTGAAACCTCTATCTACCGTTTTTAAAGGGACCTAATAAACGATGAATGTGGGAAAACAATGCATGCGGGATTAAAAGGTCAATACGCAAGTAGATACGACTGATTAAAGATATCGTCCTCCGTTTATATATATATATATATATATATATATATATATATATATATATATATATATATATATATATATATATATATATATATATATATGTGTGTGTATATATATATTATGTAAGCTATCCTTTCTAACGGGCATTTTTTAAATATAATAAACGTAGATTTAAACAGTTATACCGACTTTGATATCATATTAAATTTGATATCGTAAAGAAATAATTTACACTAACTTAAAACCTAGTTAAATTCAAAATGTACATTTTGCTGTGATTGTATATGGTGCATTAAAAATAAAATCATTATATAGCATCTTATATTGCTCGTAAACTTCATAAAACGTCGGCCAAATTAAAAATTTAGTATCAATTATTTTTCTTCACACTTGTTTAACGGCGCCATAATTCAGCGCGACCGCGTGAAGTACAATTTAGTCGGTTACTGCGGTGTCTGGCACTGTCATAACTCTGGTTTTTGGCCTGCGAACATAATACGAATGTGACCTCAACCTCCTCCAGCTCTAGACCCGGATGTCCTTCCGGTTAATGGTCTAGAATGGGAAACAAAGACGATCGGAAGTAATTAAGGGCGAGAGCCAAAATAAAATGGCATAATTCCTGGAGACATCTAAATTATAACAAACTAGCAAATAAAATTCCCCATTTCAGGCTACAAATCGTTTGGATGCAGAAGCTCAGTTTAATGCCTGCCAGTATTCCTAGCTAAATGCCATTGATTTTTAATTCCATATCAGTACTAACTAACCATCACGCCGCTTCTCCGAAGGGGTAAGCAGAAAGAATAGAACACCACATCAATCTGTCATTGCAAAACAATCCTTGCCTTTTCCACGTTCATGCATATCTTCATACATACTATATATATAGATTATTCCGACTCCTGACCTAACCACTTTCAAATAAACAAAAATATTTGTTTGACTTGAGTATTTATTTAATATTGTCCTGAACTGATACCTCAAACGTTAGACTGATTGATCTCCTTGCTTTTATATAATCAGCGATCAACTTAACATTGCATTAATTTAACGCAGTGCCCTACGTACCATTGGGTACAGATGAGAGTAAGAAGAAGAAGAATAATTTTTTTTTGTATTCATCTCAATAATCTTTAAACAATCCATCAAAAACATTTATCAGAAGTATAAGTAAACGGATGGCATTATGACAAGATGTGTAAATTTAAAGGCAGCCAGGATTGTATCAGAAGAACGAGTGTGGTATTCCATCCTCTCTTTCTACTCTTGTACAGATATAGCGTGATCATGGTGGTAGAAGTAGTAGAATAAACAAAGAAAGGTAAAGAAGTAAAATTTTCAAAAGAAATGGACCATTTTGATGTCCAATTTAAAAACAAAAAATGTTTGAGAATCGATTCTTTTTATCGGCATTTTCTTGTTCCTCTGTTTACACTTAATTGATTATTTGAGATAATATTCATGACTTTAATGAACCAAAGGCTTATCGTCCTACCTAGCGCTAATGATTATAAAGGGCTATAAAATAAAACCATTTTCCCTTAAAAAACAAGCGTAATCCTTTAAGATATTCGAGAGCGAAATTAATTTTGAGGATAAAGGAAAATCATCGTGGAAAAATTTAATTTAACATTTTTTTTTAAGATGGGAAAATTATTATTCTCCGAATTTATTCTTAGAAAAAAGATGCTCTGTTTCAAAATTTGGCAAATATTTTTTTTAAATATTGAAGTGATTTATTCATTTATTTTTGGTATACACAAACGAAACAAAAAATACAGAAGCTATAATTTAAATTGTTTATACTACAGTACATGAACGTTTGAAAAATATGGCCTCAGAGTTTTATACAGACAAGTATAGTAAAAGAATATACGTATATATATTATATATATATATATATATATATATATATATATATATATATATATATATATATATATATATATATATATATATATATATATATATATATATATATATATATATATATATATATATATATATATATACATATATATATATATTTATATAAATATATATATATATATATATATATATATATATATATATATATATATATATATATATATATATATATATATATATATATATATATATATATATATATATATATATATATATATATTATATATAATATTCTCAATATTATTAATATTTAAAGCATTTACTTTGTGGTTAGTCATTTTTACTTATTTATTTTTTTTACAAAAATGTTAATAAAATTAGTATATAACCACTCACCGAGATTTTTACGTCTACCGGTTTCGAGACGTACCCGTCTCTTCGTCAGGACAATCACTAACACAGCATGCAAACAATACTACCCTTCACCACCATAGCACCATTTACACACTCAAAACTACACAAAATGTCTAACACATGCGATTTTTGGTCGACCCGAAGACCAACATGCACTATAGTTTTCAATACAGACATGCGTTACGAGCCGAGGTTAAACGTATATTAGAATTAGACTAGGAATCGAATCTACTTATATACTTGTAGGATGAGAGGAGTGGGGGGGGTTCGAATAGGATATTGACGGATCGTGTTTAATCGATGTCGAATCAAACAATGGACTATATGTAAAATTTATTTGGTTGTTAATTAGAGGAATATTATTTTTAAGTGCTTTCCTAATATAAAAAATCTCCATATTATTAAGTTTTAACCCTTTATTATTGGTGTTTAATATTTTTACTCCCGTGTCTTTTTTGAAGACGTGATTTGATTCTATGAGGTGATTGGCAAATTCGGAGAAGTTATTATTGTTTAGACATCGTATGTGTTCTTTTATTCTGGTATTAAAATTACGCGACGTTGAAATATATTGGTAGAACGTCGCGTGAAAGGAGTGAGCGATTTATGATATTTGTGCTTTTTAAATATTATTTTTAATTTTTTAAAAACCATTTGATCAGACTGACATACCAACGCGTGAGCGGTGAAAACAAGAGTAAAATAAAATTATTTTTGTTATTAATATTTGTCATGGGTTGTTTATGAATCACGTTGAGATTCACATCCCAGTGGGTCGGTTACGTACGCAAGTTAACTACTCCGTAACTACAACAGAAGATAAAATTTAGGTTAACTTTTTGCGAGCGATTACAGAAGTTAATTAACTTCGAATGTCGACAGGTGGTGTAGTTTTGGATAAGATAAAAGCTATGATAATTACCTCAGGGTACCTGACCCGTCTGTATCACATCTTCAGAAATATCGCGTTGAAATTCGCTGTCAATGTGTATGTATTTTGAGGGTATACCATAAATTAGCTTGTTTATTTGTTTTTTAAACATTCCTTACAAATAATTCAAGTATAATTTTTTTTAAATCACTATGATTATTTATTATAACTTAATATAATATCTACCGGTTTCGAAGTTAAAAGGTAGACACATTATAATTAAGTTATTATAAAACATTTAAAGTGATTTTTTAAACAAAGTAACATTTTAATTATAAAAGGGAAAATTACAAAGTTAGTTCTTCAAATATATATATATATATATATATATATATATATATATATATATATATATATATATATATATATATATATATATATATATATATATATATATATATATATATATATATATATATATATATATATATATATATATATATATATATATATATATATATATATATATATATATATATATATATATATATATATATATATATATATATATATATATATATATATATATATATATATATATATATATATATATATATATATATATTATATATATATATATATATATATATATATATATATATATATATATATATATATATAATATTGTTTAAATAATTAACTATCTCACTGTTAAGCACTACATATGTATCATATTTAAGTGAAGGTACTTACTAGAAAAGTATTATCGATTAAATCTAAATATTGTTTGAACTTGATTGTAATTACAAATTGTAGTAGTTTGCATGTTTGGCTACGATTGATAGGGAGGTAAAAAATTGTGTGTGATTGTTGACACTAATATTAATTAAATATTACCCTTGACTGGTACCTAAAGCACAGGGTTGATCACCTTTTCTTCATATATTTTAATCTGTGTAGTATTTATTCTACATCTATACGATGCAGTGCCCTATGCACTATTGGGTGTGAGATTAGAGGTGAGAATATTTATTATTATTTTTATTATTATATATATATATATATATATATATATATATATATATATATATATATATATATATATAATATATATATATATATATATATATATATATATATATATATATATATATATATATATATATATATATATATATATATATATATATATATATATATATATATATATATATATTTGAAGAACTAACTTTGTAATTTTCCCTTTTATAATTAAGCACAAATATCATAAATCGCTCACTCCTTTCAACAACGTCATATTTCAAAAAACATGATTTATCGGATCATTTTTAAGTTTAAAAAAATTTTAAAATGAATTAAAAATAAATACCAAGCCACTTATTGAACTTTTTACTGAAGGTTTTTTCTCCATTTGAAAAATATTTATTTTATTTAAAAAAAATAAACAATACCTTTTCTTCAAAATGCAAAAATAACATTTTCTACCTTGTAGCGGGTAAATATGAAGTAAAAAATATGCTTCTTTTGCTGGGATATAGTGCATTTTCTGGGCATTCGGAAAACATGCACAACTGAAAATCGACGATTTTTCATTAATGACGTTTTTGAGTGAGCGATATGTGTATTAAATATTAAAATCAAACTGTGATTTTTAGAGTCTGCTTTATTGTATTTTATTATTTATAATAAAACACATAAAAAGAAAATTTACGACACTCGTTTCGCCTTGTTATGGCATTTTCAAACTAGTGATAGTTTAAAAATCCCATAACAAGGTGTCATAATATTTATTTTTATGTGTTTAAAATAACAAAATACATTAGACTCTAGAAATTGGTATTTGATTTTGATATTTAATATATGAATTAAAATGGAGTTCTACAAATTTAACGCCAAATCTATAAACATTCAGAAATTTTATATTTATTTTTACAATGCTCATGATGCAATTTAATTTTTTAATATCTATGAAACAACAATGCAATTGAAAACTTTTTTATTATTATCCACTTAATTTATTTTTATCCTTTTATACACTTTTAATTTAACAGAGCTTAAGATAGGTGACAGTCGTTCGCCATCAACAAAGTATAAATTTGTGTGTGTTGCTTTTACGTTCAACAGATGGCACTGCCAATAGGGTAAAACTGTTTTTTTTTTTACTTTTTTTAAGTATTATCTGATACATGTTCATTTATATAGAGAGATAAAAACACGCCTGTATACATGCAACGTTGTGTCGAAATTTAAAACAATCAGTGTCTAACTTTAGGAGATTAAAGATTTTGAGCAAACGAACATTTACATGTTGATTTATAAAAATGTCCGCCTCCGTAGTGTAATGGTCAGCACGCTCGGCTTCTGTTCTGGAGGTCCCGGGTTTGATTCCCAGGGGGGTCAAAAAATGTAAGTGATTTTTCACTCTAATATTTATTCCATATTACCCTAGACTGGTACCTGAAGCGGAGGGCTGATCACCTTTCCTTCATATGTTATCTATCAAGATAACACTGTGTTTGTATGATGCAGTGCCCTATGCACCATTGGGGTGCGTATAAGGGTTTTAAAAAAATGTGGCAATAATAAAGTTAAGATTACCCTTACCCTAAGTACATCTCAATTCCTTTTCAAAATTTATCAAAAAGGGTGTCATATTAGTTTTGTATTTGAGCACTGTATACTTTGTATTTATACAAGTAATGAAGTCGAGCTAAACTCAATACCGGATTGGTAAGGGTTTGATACGTACCAAGAACTTTTACGTTTCTTCTGATTAATGGTTCCATTCTGCATAACTGCCTCTACCTCGTCTGTGAAAAATGTAGATTACGAGGTTTTGAAATTAGGTAACTGATGGGGTGGAAAGGGGCGCCGTGTTCTCAGAGCCATGATAACTCACTAACAAATTTAACACCACGATAAGTTACACAGCTAGGAGGGTTCTCATGAATATTTACACGAAATAATTAGCTGGATGAATAATTAAGGGTGGGCGGATGATAGTCGTAGCCCGTATACAACAATCGAGCTGATTGTAACTTTTGATTAGTTCTGTTAATTCGTTTAGTTAGACCTTCTAGTAGATGACAGTTGAATATGTATATCACTCGGGATACACATTACCTGCGTTATTTATACGCCCCTGTATTATTACGCGTGTGTTTTGCACAATATTGTGTTAATATGCATAGGGTGAATGTGTTGTCTTTGATCTATATACCGTGTTGAAATTACAGGTAGGTACGGGAATATGGAGGAGTACGGGTCTCCCTAGCAGAAATTTCAGAAACATCGTATCTATTATACATATAATAAACAGTGCCTAGAACATTGTTCCGCAAAGTGTGGGAAAAAAAGTCTAGTTTTGTGAAGATAACACAATTGCTCCAAATTTTGATCGCCTGTGCTCAGTTAAGCAATCTCACATTTTGCATTTAACATGATATGTTAAATATATTTAAATCAATATTAAATAAGCTTTTTTTTCTTTGGTGCACCTCTGAAATTTCTTAATTTGGTAGGTGTAGTCTAAAAGATTAGACTACCATATTCTTCATCAATTATGCTCAGTTGTTAAAATGTAAAAATAACTTCTAATTACAAAAACCCAGATTTGTGAACAAGGATTTGGACGTCTAAATTGAGATGTCGAAATTTTTTATTTATACCTACCACACTTTAAAATTTTGCTTCACATATGAATCCGGAAGGAAGCCTAGAATTTCTGTACCGTATCCGGAAATGTGACGCAAAGCTTCAATATCTTATCTCCGCTTGTAGCATTTAATAATGTATTCATCGTCCATGTCAAGCGTAAAGGTTAATAGCGAGTTTACGTAGAGAATTTGATACAAAATAGTTCCATAAATGAATTTAAAGTACTGTTATCTCTTGGTATACTCGTATGCTAGTTTGTATTCCTTTTTCGCGTTACCTTGTATGTTATATTAAAAGAGCACGTAAAACCGCGAATGTGAAGTCTTCTCTAAGCGGAAGAATCTCACATGCATCTCATGAAGATCTCTGCTTAATAAAAAAATCACTTAACTTAACCATACATGATGGTGAGAAATTACATTGGAAAGAATGTTTCAATCAAAGGATACATACAACTTCCAAAATTTGAGTAGTGTCGTGGTCAATCATGTGTAGAATGGTAGAGTTACACGTGTTTAAAGTGATAACTTGAACTAGTCTATGACATGTCGTAAGCCCTGTTAAACATCTGACTGAAAAATATCCGCCAATGTACGAAACCACGTAAAAATCTTCGAATCCGTAATTTCGCTAATACCAAATTCGTAAATACTTAAAACTGTTAGAAAGAAATTTACCAATACTCAAACAAAACTTCGAATGATTAATCCACAACTGCTCAAAACCCGCAAATGCTCAAAAAAATAAATCCACAAATTCTCAAAACTACAACCGATCAATCCGTAAATACTCCCCGTGTGATAAACCCACGAGTGCTTAAATTATCAAAACTTAAATAAATTCACATAAATCCATAAATTATCAGAACTTCAATCGATCAATCCGTGAATACTCAAAACCTCGTGTCATAAATCCACGAATGCTGAAAACTGCGTTTAATAAACTCTAAAATGCTCAATACCTCAAGAAATAAATCCGAAAACTCTCAAAACTGCAAGCGATCAATCAGCGAATACTCAAAACCTCGTGTGATAAATCTTCCAATGCTCAAAACTGTTAGTGATTAATCCGCGAATATTCAAAACCGCCTGTAATAAATCCACTAATACCGAGGGACTAGCTACTGTATATTCTATAGTGTCAGCAGTAACAGTATACGAATATGATACCACTATTAAATTACGCCATTATGTACAATTTATGCTGGGATAAAATTGCATTACAAGAAAAGCTATCGGTGAAACGTCGTTCTACTTTTATAGTTTTCAAACTCATATTGAGCTGGGTCGTAAATTCTACATTTCGTCTAAAAGACAATTTATTTGCATATGTCTGACAGTAAATTCCTAACATTCGATCTAAAGTGGAATTTATGCTCTCGTTACTTACGTACGTACACTTTGGTACTACGTTTTTAAATTTTCTCGAATTATATTCACGTTTTGGACTTGCGCTTACATCCATACATATTTTGGGATATATGTTATTATGTTACACAATTTGAAAACATAAATTATGATACCCTGATCACCAAAACCTCAACACATTAATTATTTATAATCATATTGATTATTTATTACACGAAATGATTAAATAATTCAATACATAAAAAATTACGTTTTTTTTTCAATTAAAACTTTGATCCTTTACTTCTGTCATAGGCTGAAGATACACGTGTATAAACCAGACTATGACAGGTCGTAAGTACATTAAATACCTAGACATCCATTTTATTCTATCTTTTATTCCGACCTTCTTAAACATACGAGTTCTCGATACCATCTATGGTTGAGTTTAGCATGTTTTTATTTTATTTAGCAGAGAGCTTCATGAAATACATATAAAAATTTCGAAATATTTAACATATTAGGTGGATTTTTACTAAACATAAAAATTGACCAGTTATTTTACACACAATATTTCGAGTGAGTCCATATCTTTGTTCACAAATCAGTATGTTTTCGGATGTACATATATATAAATTACTCCTAATTGAGAAAACACAGATTTGTGAACACAGGTTTGGACACAGTCAAAATATTTTGAAAACTTTTTTAAATATACCTATTAAATTTTATTGACACATTATAAATAAGTACTTATATATATATTTTTATTGAATAATACTGAAAAAAAGTGTATAATAATAACGTGTTTTCAAAATCGTAACGATTTAAGTTTATTCATCATCAATTGATACAAACGTCAAAAGTGAACAACTTTTCCTATTAAAATACCTGTCTCAAATACCAAAGTAAAAGATAAGCACCCTCAATATAACTGCCTGAGGAAAACAAACATATAATATTTGTCGACACGTTGTAATGACTGTAGATTATTCGTATCAAATATTTGCATTGAGTTACTAGCAGATATATTTTGACAGGAAAGCTGTGCAAATTTAAATATTCTTCGGAGCGAGTTCCCGCCTAAATTATTTACAGTACTCCCAGCCTGCGAGATCATGTGACAACGCGCTTGTCAGGTGGGCCAACTTTGATGTGAAAAATGAATCCGGCGCCTAATTATGTAACTCTCTCGCATCCCGTGTCATTCGTCAGGTAGGTACCTGCGTGTACATTATGACAAATTGGTTCCATTTTCAAATGGAGTACGGTAATTCGACGAAAAATGGGTGAAAAAAGTTTAGCCAAAATAATAAACACAAAAATTGAACTGGATGACGGCTATGCGGTGATCTGTTTCTCTTTCTAGTACCTACCCTTTTGTCTTTTTGTAACACATTGAAAAATGTGCCCATTTTTACTCCAACTGGTTAGTATCACTGCAACGGACTTAAAATAAATTGCATTGTATAAGGTAAAAATTCAACAGTTGTATAGGCTATAAATATTTACTGATGTATGTATTTTGTATATTAAAAGCATTATTAACTTTGTGCCATGTAAATATAACACTCTCCTTATCATTAATTCACCTTGTACACAATACTATTACAATACCACTTGCAAACAATACCTCGTGGTTACCGGTTTCGGAATAACCATTCCATCATCAGAATTTTATTTGATCTGATGATGGATAAGGACAGTGCAATTTACTGATATCATAGTTTTATTGGTTGGTTAGAAGTTATTGTTTCATAGCAATAAGCTTGCTAATGTCCATTTTATTATGTGAGAGGAATTTGATATATTATAGATTAACTTTAATACCACATTTCCTTCACTATAATATAATTTTTTAATTTTAAGATTTTTTTTGAGTTTTTTTTTCATTTTTTTTTGGCAACTAGGAACTATCTACAAAGCTTTCCAATGAGATCATAATAGTTTTCAAAACTACAGATAATTTATTTCATTTCTTTAAATTGATATTTTACTTTTTTTCCATTCATAAATACATAAAATGTTACATTCTCATCACGAGGTTAAAATTTTCTGCCTTAAGGGGTGATGTATGAATTTTCCTTGAGGGACGGAACTGCCATCTCTTGATCGTGATTCAAAACAAAACATTGTGTAATCCTCTCCGACACATAGTTTATGGAAACAATAACTTATCCTACTATCTCAATTTTCTATGGACGGGATTGTTCAATCCTTTTATGCTTTACTTTTAGACATATTTGGATTGTTGAAAAAATGAGTATAACAAATAGATTTAAATTATGTAGGATTAAAAAAACACAATTTTTTATTGTATCAATAGTATAAATAGTTTACAACATTTTGAGTGTGTCCAAATACTTTTTCACACTCAAAATGTTGTAAATTAATTAACTGGCCAAATTATAAGCAAAAATAATAAATAAAAAGAGAAGAATCAACAATGTATCATATATTATCACAGTGAAACGCACTTGAGGTAGAATTATACGAAAATAATGTTATATAAATTATCCAAAGTTATAATTATTATTATTATTATTATTATTATATCTCTAGATCTACGTATATATAATACTAGACATAATTTATCAATTTATACGTTTATTTATAGATTTGGCGTTTAAATTCTAAAACTCCATTTTAATTTATGTATTAAATGATAAAATCAAACACTGATTTTTGATTCTACTAAACTGTATTTTATTATTAAAAAAACACATCAAAATAAATTTATGATCAGATTCGCCTTGTTATGGCATTTTCAAATTAATTTTATTCAATAATCGTCTAAAAATGCGATAACAAGGCGAAACAATTGTCAAAAATTTATTTGTAATATTTTTTTAACTAAAAAATACAGTTAGTAGACTCAAAAAATCAGTGTTTTTTTATGATAACATTCAATATATAAATCAAAATTTATCTACCGATAGAGAACTTTTTTTTCTTCTTTTGCGTAAGTGATCCTTGATCATATATTAAACTTAATGATAACAGTTTCACATATCGCTTCTGGGTAACACAGGGCACTTTAATTAATGAAATCCTGGATCCCATAAGGCCCTTCGATTTTAATCAATTTCGCCAATAAACGATTAAGCTGTTTTTCAATTCTCTCTTGATAAGGAATTCAATCTCTAGTCCGGAGAAAACTGGTTATGAAACTGAATTAATTACAAAGGCCAAGGGGAATTAAAGTAAAGTAATAACAAATAAAAAGCAGAACGGGCGATCCAAAATAAACCGCACGGGTTTAGGATTTCATTTTCCGTCAGACCATTTCGTTAAAGATAATACATAAATTAATTTTTAGAATATTTTAAAAGAGATTATTATTAAAATTACACTCAAATATGAAGACATGTTAACATAATATTTCTATTCAAGAAATTGATATTTAAAATTATCCAACTTAAATACAATTCAAAATTTTACGAAGCTGTAAAAAGTCGGCGGCTAAATTTTAACTATTTAAGTACTACTACTACAATCGCGCCGTTTCCCTGCAGGGGTAGGCAGAAAAGATGGAACGCCACGCTCTTCTGTCCTGACGTACACTCCTCGCCTCCTTGATATCCATACATCTAGTCGTACATGCCCTCCGATTACGCAGACTTTTGACACCACCTGATTTTAGGTTCTGATTGATAAGTCTTTTTCGGCAATCCTCGTACTGTTTTCCCGCTCACATTCGCCACATTTATTTTATTAGTCATTCTCTCGCTATCCATTAGCTCCACATGTCCATACCACCTTAAAGAACTCTTTCTAATCTTTTCAATTATTCCTTGTTCAGCCATACATTACTTTCTTATATCTTTGTTTTTAATACTGTCAAACAATGATTTTCCACACATTTGTCTGAGGGAGCGCATTTCAACAGCGTTCACTCTGCTTCCATCGTTCCTTTGCCAGTTCCATGTTTCACTCTCATACATTAGCGTCGGTACCAGCACACCGTTGTGAACCGCTAGCTTGGCTTCCATGGACATATTTTTATTTGTTTATTTATTTTATCAAATACGGGCGTGATTTCAAATACCTGTGACAGGTGAATTTACCTGGGACAGACATTTATTAAAAACTTTTTGGATCGAATTGGCAGCGCCATCTGTTAAACCTAACAGCAACTCACGTAAAACTAAAAAAATCTCACAACGAACAGTGTGCTTCTTAACAGAGGTTGACATTTAGCTTTTTCTATGTTTTTAATTGGATTGTTTTTTCATAGCTTGTTAATATTTTTATTAATTTTTTTTAAATATGTGCTAATATTTTATTTATTTTCCAATTTAACCAGATTAAGCTATAGCAACGTGCGGCTAGGTACAGCTTGTTTGCAATATTTTTCGTCCTATTTCATTAACACTCCAAAATAATAAAAGAAAATAAGAATTGAATAATTATTTTCGATTTATAGAAGGTTTTTTATTACAGAATCAAATTTTACATTCTAATTGAAAGAAAAACATCATCGAAAAAGGGTTCTTTTTATTTTCAATTTAATATTTCCTATCTATGGGGATATTTGAGAAAAATAACATCGAATTTTAATAAACCACTAAGCGAAATTTGGGTCAGAACATAAAGCGATTTTCAGACACCTCTAACCATATGTAATTCGACGAATTTTGCTACAATAATAGCCGAAAGCAATTTGCTGGGTTTATATTACACATCTTTTGGGTAGTACAAACACCACAAATTTTCATTGCAAACTGATATTAAGCATTGAAATTGTAATATCTAGACTTTGCAAGATAAAATTGTATAGCAAGAATGGTATTTAAGAGATTTATTACATATTTGATAATAGGCATTTTTTTGTATTGTATATTGTCCTAGGAAAATATCAACACAAATTTCATCCATTTTGAAGTTATTCATATCATGATTTTTCCGTATTATAATACAGATTTTCAGAAAATATTTATTCTTTTAGATAATTGGTAATTCACCCTACAGATGATATCAATATATATAAAAGGTCCCTCAACTGTGACGAAACATATGTCGTTTTTATACAAAAGAAGACAGGAGTGAACAAATTCTAAATGAATCTTACCTATGTCCTATTGGAGAAAACTCTATACTATTCTCAAAAACCTATATTTTTAAATATTTTAATCTAATTTTTCGATACAATTTAAATTATAGTACCTATATAAAAAAATATATTCGATGTTTACTGTCGAACAAGAAGGTACAAAAAAAAACACACCAATATATAAAAGTATAAAAGAAACTGCGTCGGATCAAGGGTTATATTTCCGGATTATTTTTCTATAAAATTTGCATATTAGGGTTTTCAGTTAAGTCCATATTATCAGCATTCTCTGAAATCGTGTTAGAGTGCATTATTTTCCCGGTTTTTTTTTAGATTTTCATTTTAATCCAAAAACGAATTTGATGGAATCTATTATCGCGCCATGATGGTGAATCTCAGTGATGTTTTCCCCGCCGGGACGATAATACAGTTAACTGCTTTACCCGGAAACGAAATTGATTCCGCGCCGCTCGCGATAATGTGAGTTTAGTCTTTTCATTCGCCCGGAGGATTATCTGCCATGCGCCCGTTCTCGTCTCCTCTGATACCACTCCAAGCCAATAGCCATCCACCCGATTCTATCCCTGCCTCGTGTTATCTATTCACATACACCAGTGGCGAGCCGGTAGTTTAAGAATAAAATAAATACGGTGGAACCTCTCATAACGAGTAAATCGCATAACGAGCAAAAATATATGCGAAAATATTGCTGTCTTAACGATCGACATTTTGTTTAAAAAGTTACAGAGAAAGGTCAAGTCCCTTTTTCACGACATCCACTGTAAGCCGGGTCTGTGCTAGTCAAAACAAAAAATGTTTCGCTTAGCGAGTAAGATTCTAGAACGAATTATGCTCTTTATGAGAGGTTCCACTGTACAACATTTTGAGTGTGTCCAAATACTTATTCACAAACTTGGATTTTCTCTACTCATACAACTACTACTACCTGTACTATCACGCCATTTCCCCCCAGAGATAGGTAGAGAGGATGTAACGCCACAGTCTCTTCTGTCCTAAAATACAATCCTCGCTTCCTTCACATCCATACATCTAGTCATACGATTACGCAGACTTTTGACACTATTTTTAGGTTTTGATTGATCTGATTGTGCCAAGTATTTTTCGACCGTCCTCGTTCTATTCTCCCGCTCACATTTGCCGCATATACTTTCTTAGTTATTCTCTCAGTATCCATTCGCTCCAAATGTCCATACCATCTTAAAGAACTCTTCTTAATCTTTTCAACCATCCCTAGTTCAGCCTTGCATTCCTTACTTAGGATTAATAAGTCTCTGCTTAGTAAAATCTTTCCTCAGTCCAACATGGATAGCTGTTGTGAACTTACATGTATTGTGTTTCGAAATATATCAGTATATCCAGGAATTCCAAACATTTTAGTAGTGCGGCTGTCAATCATGGGTAGAATTGGTGAATGTTGTACGTATGTAAAGTTATGACTTAACCATCCTTTAACGTATTAATACCCAGACCACTATATTCTTCTTCGTCTATGTTGAGATGCCAAAAAATAAAACAAATAACCAATTACCCATCACGCCGTTTTTCCGCAGGGTTAGGCAGAGAGAATAGAACGCCACACCACTGTCTTTGCAAACATTCTTCATCTCTTCCACATGCATGCACCTCCTCACACCCGTCAATTATTTCGAATCTTGACTCAACCACTATCAAGTATTTGACATACCCGATCATGCTTTATTCTTCTGCTTATTTTACCAACCACATTCACCTCATACGTAAATGAAAAAATAATGTGTAATCTGTCAGTAATCGATTTCAACCCGCAATTCGCCACTGATATTAACCGACCTACCCAGCGTAATACCGCCTATACCTCTATTCCGGCTAGAGACCCATCAACACTATTTGGATTTGAGTTTAACAGAGCTTATAAGAAGAAATTTTTATACGAGAATCTTCCTATGTATTTCTGGGCAGGGTACAAATTGTAATCCATCTTTTTAAGAGACATGTCTCAAATTCTTGACTTTTTGGTTTGATCTGAAATTTATTTATTGTAAAAAATTAATCTATGTAAAAAATAAATATAAGTGATTTTTTCACTGTAATGTTTATTCAAAAATTACCATGGACTGGTACCTGAAGCGGAGGGCTGATCACCTTTCCTTCATGTATAAACGATCAAGATAACACTGCGTTTATATGACACAGTGCCCTATGCACCATTGGGGTGCGGATAAGGGTTCTATTATTATTATGTAAAAAAAATTGGAAGCGTTCGTTTGTTCAAAATCCCCTAAAGTTGTTCGAAAATCGTATTGAAATTTTAACGTAACGTTGGTTGTTTTCAAATTTAAAAAAAACGTTCTGTTAATATTACATTAAACGTCCTTAAATTGAAATGTCGCCGCATGTAAACAATTTTTAGCGGCCATGATAATCACAAATTATGTCTCAAAACTTCAAAAGTGCAAACAAAACTTGATTCCTTCTTCAAAGCAGGATTACCGAAAACAAGCGCGTCGATATCAAACAGCAACGTCACTTCACGACGAGTGTCCGGAGACAATAAAAGAATTTTGCTTGTGTTTTGTATTCTTTATTTATATCTAAATATAGTGTTCATATTTTCAAAAAAACATTTTTTTAACCATTTTTTATTTATATTTCTCCCACCGGTTTCGACAAGAACATTGTCATCATCAGGGTTAAATATATCCATGTCTAACATGGATATGTTTAACCCTGATGATGACAAGGTTCTTTTTAAAACGAATTGGAGCAAAGAACCAATAAAAAATGGTTAAAAACAGATAAAATAAAGTGAATGAAACGTGCCACAAATTATCAAATCTGCATTAAAAAAATCAAGAAACTTCTTCTTCTTCTTCTTCTTCTTCTTCTTCTTCTTCTTCTTCCTGTCACTCTCCGGTCCGCTCCTGGGAGGTGGAAGACCAGCTATCCCTCCATCGTTTAGGTGGTCTTCCTGGGGGTCTGATCTCGCTTATGCTGCTGTCCGCTGCTATCCTCACCAAGAAACAAGTTTTTTTCAAAAACAAGTTTTTGTTTAAACTATTTTTATAAAACGGACGTTCGGCTTTAAGGTATACCCCCTCCCCAATTAGTCCCTTATATCGAGATTTTACTGTATTTTTTACATGAAATATATTGATAAATCGTAAAATTGCGTAGTTAGCAATTCAACAATGAAAAAATACAATGCGTGGGTAGCTTTTCATTTCCCGGTTTATTTATTTATTTATTTGAGATTCATTAATAAATACAGTTGTATCAATACACACATGCCTCCGTACTCGATTTAATTATCTCTTCCTATTTCGACGTTTTCAATTAGCAGCAGTTAATGAATGAAAATATCAGCTCAAAGGCTTTGAATAACATCGAGAGCTTTTCAGCGTGCACTTTGGAGCACACGCTGATATATTACAGTGGATATTTTCCTGTGCTTTTTCAAATTTCACTTGCTTATACAGCCGATAATAATGTGTAAATATTTGCATTTTCAACGTAATATGACCATGTTGCTTTTACAAATATATAAAATTTTGAATGTACCATATTTAATGTTCATAACATTTTTTGGCCCACACTTTTACTGACAATCTTTTGAGTGTTCATATATTTCTACACAAATACTATTTATAACCCCACCAGATATTGTTTTCTAGATTTTTATCGATATATCAACGGAAACGCCTTGATATTTTTTCGTTTTTGTTAAGACATTAAAAAAAAACTTGATAACAACTGCCTGCTGATTTAAATCCAGGATTTGTGTACAAAGATTGCAACACTCACTTTTGTTGTTAGTAAAATAACTAGTATGAAAAAGTGTACAAGGATATTTTCAGGCGTTTGCTGTTTGCTAGTTTGTGAAGCGTGCACTAAAGAAGTACAGGACTGATCATCTTGCCTTCAAGCAACACCGCGTAGATACGATGCATTGCCCTATGCACCAGTAAATGCGGATAAGCGATAAGCGTTGCTAGATAAAAAGCTCACTCAACTCTGCCATAGATGCTGCCGAGAACTCATATTTGAAAGAACGAGTAAATTTTTCAATGTATTTATGAATTCTAAAAATCTGAGTAGTATGGTTGTCAGTCTTGAGAATGTTACACGTTGATAAAATGATCACTTAAAACCACAGGTCGCAAGCCTTGTTTATACCCAGACTTACATATATGTTTTTCAATATATTTAATGTTATCTATTTCTTCCCTTTTTACTACACCTTTGCTCTATTTGTAATTACATATATTATTAACTAAGTAGTGAATGTTCAAAACCCGTTCTATTATATTTTTTTTATGTGTAACTCTCCTCATATCTTAATTCTTGCTAAATTCTTGCTTAACATGATCTTAATTCGGTAGTGTAATGGCAAAGGGGTATATCTGTCAAATTTTTCATTTTCTAAGTTTGTTCCACAAAATGTCTAAAATAGTATATTCCATAATCTAGCAAAAGAATATAGCTGTAGTTGAAAATTTTTTTTTACTCTTATTAAGATATGCACTTATAAATATACATAAAACAAATGAGTTATTTAATTTCATAAGTTTGTTTTTGCTCTCCTGTAAAATTTGATCTGAGACAGGTATGCCCCTTTTCCTTTACACTACCGAATTTATACATTTCTTATCCTGCATGCTACATTATTTTTAGTTGACATCTTCTTCTAACTCTTATCCGTAGGTACTATAAGGTACATGAGACACTGTATCGTGTTGTCACAGTGTATCGTATTGCTACATGAATAATCAAGTCATCGCAATAAGTATCAGGCCAGGGAAATATTAAATAATCATTACTGTGAATAATAATTTATATTTGATATGACCTCCCATAGGAAAAAATTACGCAGGCGGAAAAAATGTACACGTTGTAAAATCGTTTTGTATGTAATATGTGTTTTAGATAAAATAAAAGTAAAATATTAAAATTGGATATGACATTATGTACATATTTATTTACATTCTGTGATATATCGCTCACTCCTTTCAAGAACGTCATAAATCAAAAATCGTCAATTTTCAGTTGTGCATGTTTTCGGAATGCCCAAAAAATGTACCCAAAATATATCCCAGAAAAAGAGGCATATTTTTAACTTAATATTTACCCGCTACAGGGCAGAAAATGTTGTTTTTGCATTTTGAAGAAAAGGTATTGTTTAATTATTTTTTAAATAAACTAAATATTTTTCAAATAGAGAAAAAACCATCAGGTGTTACTTAAAAATATCTATTGCGCAGTAAAAAGTTCAGTAAGTGGCTTAATATATTTTTTTAATACATTGTATTATATTTTTAAACTTTAAACACGTTCTCCTGAAAAATCATGTTTTTTTATTTATGACGTTCTTGAAAGGAGTGAGCGATATTATATTAAAATTTCCTTAATAATACGATTTCATATTATTTGAAAACAAAGTCGTTCTAGTAGAAAATGAGTCCGTTTTAATGGAATCTTGTTATATAACATTTTAACTTCAACAAATAAACGTTAAGGGAAAGTAACGAACCATGGAAAGATAAAACTTTGGCACGATATAAAGGGCCAGGTGCCTTAATGTAAAGTATTACGTGTTAATCTTATCTACCAATTAAATTTTTAAGGCTTGACTTTTATTAAAAGGTAAAAAGTCTATAATCAGTTAATCTTATCCATGAAACCGTTTTATATTTTAAGTAAAAAATGACCGGTGTGTTTTTTTGTATAAAATTACAAATTTTACTTTAGTAAAATTTTGGTTAAGTTTTTAATATTAATTATTTCTCTTAAAAAATGTTTACATCAAATTTGACCCAGATCTACACTGTTTTTGTATATGCAGTGAAAAAAAAACCAGAACCTTACTTATGTGCAAAAAATATTGACAATTGTGATTGTAAAGGAAATGTGCGTTTGTTTATTACTTAAATGCAGGTAATCGCCAGTGGCAAGTTATTTCTTCTTTTCCGCCTTACTCCTCATTACTAAGGGTTGTGACCCTTGTGGAAGTAATGACTCTTCTCCAGCTATCCCTTGACTGCGCTGCACGTAACGCTCCAACCACCGAGGTGCCTGCTGCAGTCTTAACTTGATCGGTTCACCTACTTATCACAATCAGTCGTTCCAGGCTGTCCTAATTGCTACGCGCAACGTGTCCAAAGAACTGAAGAATCTGTCGTATACAGATACTGACCAGAGTCAAGCTATCCAAGTGCAACTCTTGACGAATGGACTCCTTAGGGCGTTTAGCTGTCCATGGGATTCGGAGCATGCCATTTAATACACATAAATTTAAACGCTGTTTTACCTACAGCCTATCCTGATTTAAAAAAGTCTATATGGATGGAAAAATCCCATATTTGTGATTATTTTTCGATGAAATTGTTCAAAAATTTAACATTTTGCTACCGTTGTTTCAAAAACTCTAATATTGGCCTGAAATAAAGTTCCGAAACGTGGAATTATGTAATTTAATGTAAAAAATGTTATACGAAAGGGGATTTTATATTTTATCAGCCTAAACAAATAAAAATGAACAATTAATTTAACGGGTATGAAGTTTGTAAGCCCGTTTAAAATTATTTTGTTTATCTTGCCCTAAAATTTAGCGATAAATTAGTCTTACACGTGTATATTTTTAATAGAATTTTTATGGGAATAATGTTTAAAAGAATTATTGTCTTATCCTCTCACCACGTGTCATGTCAACTGTTATAATTACGGAAAATATTGTATACGTTATAATGTTTTATTTATGAGTGTGGATATGTTATTACTTTTTATTACTAGAAATTATTTTTAGTAAATCGTAAAGCTCGGGTTGATTTATTATAAATATCATGTTTATTACTTTTCTGAATTAGTTTTTCGTTTTTAATTTATTGCGTTAAGCTTTTAAAGTTATTAAATTTTATACATTTAAATTATTTTGTTTAGCGAAATGAATGTTTTATCTTGAAATATTTTTTCAATTTTACGTATATTTGTAACACGTACTATTATTGTCTGCCTACGTGGTGTAAAGGTTAGCGTGTTTAGCAACCGTGCTGGAAGTCCTAGGTTCGATTCCCAGGGGGCATGAAAAAAAAATTTGTAGTTATTATATTTAATATTTATTTAAGATTACCCTGGACTAGTCCTTGAAGCGCAGGAGTGACCTATTCACCTTGCCTTCATGTAGGCAAAGAGAATAGAACGCCATACGAATCTGTCTTTCATTTTCATACACATGAGCATCTCATAGATACCCACCAATAATTCCGACTCATGACCTGACCATTTTCAAGTATTTGAAATACTTGATCATCCAAGTTTTCCTTGGTATTCCTCTGCGTGTATTTTCAACTACCTATATATAAGTATTTGTTTTCCTTTCTTTACTCATTTTTATTCACATATCGAAACTTCCTCAAAACACCTTTCTTAATTTCGATTATGATTATCTTTGTATTATGCATCCTTTTTCTGCATGTTCCTCTGAGAGATCGCATTTAAAAATGTACTTAATGTTTAATTTACAAAGAATCAACTAAGATCACTTTTTTATAACTGTCAGCTGTATACAAAAATATCCAAAATTTTAAATCAGAATGTTTTACTTCTTAGTGTAACGTTGTTCTGTATTCTATTGTTTATGTTCTCTTCAATGTGAATAGCTCCGAGCATCAAAGCATAACTAAGATTTCAGAACTGTGCATAAATATGTAAGTTTCAATTTTCAGTTGAATTGCTCTTCCAGCAGAGCGCGGTTCAACGAACAGTTGACACAACTGTGCAACGAAATGATAACCTATATACTTATGTCATTTATGCTTTCAATATTTGAGGCATTAACTCATTAATAAAATTACTATTTGGGTATGTAAAATTAAGTTATCAAGGCGAGTAAAAAGTTTTGGTATAAAGATAAATAAACTTGAACTAAGTGTGTTTTAACTAAACTAATTATATCGCTAAAATCATATTCAAAATATGAAATAAAATGAACTTTTATTTCGTATATGCTGGTACTCACTTTTTGGTTGTGTGCAGCATTCACGCGTAGCTCACGTTTATTCTTGCTTCGAGACAAGCAAGTATAAACACGAGTTATCGAAAGTTGTAGAGAATTATACAAAACATTTATTGAACAAACATATTTGAATATAAACATTCCATTTTCAGCCTAATGTCGAAAATATACAAAATTTATTATGGCGTCTAACGCAACAGGGTAGGATTTTGACATCTCAACATAGATGAAGAAGAATATGGATGTCTGGGTATACACAGGCCTTGCGACTTGTTATAGGCTGGTTTAAATTATCACTTTATACACGTGTAACATTCACCATTCTACCCATGATCGTCAACCACTTCGAGCAACAAATTTCTATAAATCGTGTGTGTGTGTGTGTGTGTGATATAATTCATAGGTCGCTTCGTGTGCGAGTTCGCGACAGGATCTATCTAAGACGCACCCAAAATATTGCAACAAGAGTAGATTCCCAAATCATGAGCCGAATGGTACATATGTATTATACACGGAACAAAGTGATCACTATATAATGTTTACAAGGCTATGTGATGACTGGTCGTAATCTCTGTTAGTTTTCCCTTCTCATAAATTTTATTGGATGTGATATGACATCTGTAATACATCGGGAAACATAAAGTTAGTGTTTTTTTCTGGATATTTTTTAATTATAATTTTTGTATTTCTTCTGTTAGCTTATATTACATTTAATACAAATTATTATTTACACTTAATGTTTATCATATATGTATATATCTTCTTACAGTAAACAAAATATTTTTTTTTTTAATTATTTCAGACTCTTTTCATTATTCGTACATTTAGGCATCTCATCTTACATTTTCAAACCCTTATAAATTAAAAAAAAAATTAAATGTCAGTCTTATTTTATCCTTATTTCTAGTACTATATTCATGAAAAAATTTGTATTTTTTTATTTTTTTTTTATTTATTTTTTTTTATTGGAAGGAAAAACAACAGCTACAATATATGATACATCAGAATACAAAAAATAAATCATGAGTACCAATTACAGTTCTTCACACCTATGCATAAGAAAAGTCTATATATAAGAAGAGACATGAGACAAGGATGGGATAAAGAGAAAAGGAGATGACAGCGATAGGAAAAGAAGAAAAGGAAAGGACTGGGAATAGAATTACCCTTTTAGGTTTATAAGATTTCGAACAATTTAGCTTTAAAGTTTGAAAGATTGTAGTAAAACGTATCAAGGTGGGTACAACATTCATTGAATTTCCCACAACTTCGATAAATAAAGGAATTTTTCAAATGATACTATTATATTTATTTTTCATATTTTGTTATCCCACTTGCTCCATTCTGCAACAGAACCCATCTCACATTGTGCATGTTTGAATATTGCAACCTACGAGACTCCACTTCACAATGAAATACTGCCTGAGGAAATTGGCAGCAAGTAATTGAATATTTCATTTTTAATTTCTACTCGTGTGTTTTCCTGGGCCATTGTACTTTCCACTTGACAGTGGGGAAATTCATTACCAGCAATTTCTAAAGAGTTCTTAATGCATTAATTTAGACACAAAAGATTCCACTAACTTGGCTTGCTCGGTTGATTTTAAGGATTTACAACTAACAATGGAAGAAGGTAGGTTTAACTTCCCCGGTTGAAAAAATGGTTAGTTATTTTCTTTTGTTTTCAGCGCGAGAAAAAGGATTTCCAGAAAAAATGTTCAAATGGTGTACTTATTACCTACAAAACTATTTACTTTGAAAAAAAAACAACGGATATCATTATTTTTCTTTTATTTCATCGGGGTTCATAGCGGTGTTGAATTATTGACCATTCATTTAGTAAATTTATTCACCTAAATCAAAAAACTTTAAATTATATTTTCCGGCATCTTCTAGTATTTGAAATAATTCGGGAAGAATCTTTATTTATTTTATGAAGGTCTCTGCCAGCATTTTTTATTAAATATTTTTTTAAAAAACTTACAAAATTCAACATTAGATGGTGCTGAAGAATTAGCATATTTTAGCATTTTTTTCAATTGGAGCATAAACATTACAAAAAGTAATCTGTAAGTTCGAGTTTTCAATTTGAGTAATGTGGGTGTCAATCATGGGTAGAATGGTGAATATTACACGCGTGTAAAATTATCACTTGAACCATAATATGACAGGTCTTAGCCCTGTCTATACTAAGACTTCCATATTCTTCTTCATCTATGTTGAGCTGTCAATATTAAAATAGTGTTTAATTTGTTGATTTTCATAATCGTGATTAATATTAATCAAAGCTCGATACATAATTGTGCCAAGATATCTTGGCTTGGATTATATACAGAAGTTAATGTTTTAACTACGTAGCACAGATAACGTTGACTTACTTTATTCGCTAGAAAAAAGGTAATAATTATTTTTTTTCGATATTTTTGACTTTCAGAATTCTCTGGACGAATCGATTATTATATTTTTTAACATCTCATCAAAGATGAAGAAAAATATGGAAGTCTGGGCCTTTACAGGGCTGACGACCGTCATAGGCTGGTTTAAGTGATCACTTTACACACGTGTAACATTCACCAATTCTACCCATTATTGACAACCACACTACTCAAATTCTTGGAAGTTCTATATAAGTATATGAACTAATTTAGAAACCTTGTTCTTGAATTACTAGAACTTCACTACAGACATCTATTGGTGAGATGTAAAGAAGCTTTTTACTAAGCAGAAACTCTTATATTTTGAGAACAAGTATTTGGACACACTCAAAGTGTTGTGAATCGATTATTGGTTCAAAATGCCCAAATCGTTGAAAATTAATGTCGATTTGCAAAATAAAACTTTTTTCACTACAAAGTTAAAACTTTAACTTTCGTTTGTATTCGATACCCAGGGCTAGAATGACAGTGAAAATATTATATAACGTGTTAACTAAGTTGTGTAAATAACTGTAACCTTACTTATGGATTTTTAATTATTAAATTAAGGCATTATGAAAACGGTTATCGATTCGTTTTGTCAGAAAATTTACGATGTTGCAAAAAAATCTGTATTTATTTTTACCGAGTGAAAATAAATCAGCACTATATAGATAACGCGTTATTTTTTCCGGTTTGATTGGAACCCAAGTTTGCATTTTCTAAATGTGCTTTAAAACTAGAATCTGACGCGCCTTAAACAACACAAATTTAAAAAGCGTTGCAGTACCTGCCTTTGAGCACTCTTTTCGAATTTTCTTTAATTGAATTATCTCTGAAAGACTTATTTTATTGTCTGTGGTTGATAATTTTCGTAAATGTCATTGGTATTCTAGACGAACAAATTTTCTGTTTTATAATTTTATCAAAATCTTTTTTTTATTTAGTTATGGATTACTTTAACTTCGGAGAATGTTTTTCTTACATGTGTTCCAAATACAGATGTAATGACATCCCTATATTTCAAGTGGACCAAAAAGGTTATTTTTATAATGTTCCCATAAGCATTGTGACAAAATATGTTTGGTAAAGAAAAAATATATTTCCAATATCTAATTGAAAAAATATACCTTACGCCTGTGAGAATGTATTCTGTTATGCTCGTACATGAAATAAATATATATAAATTTTAAAAAATTCGATAAAATACGTTTTTTGTGTAAATAGAAAAAATCTGCAATAAATATTTTATTTTCTTTCATTTACTTTTTTATTACTTTTTTATTTTATTACTTTTAACTGTTATTACCCTTTTTTACAACCAAATTTCTATATTGTTACTGTAAGCTTGTTGTGTTCTCATATAATTGATGAAAACATTCAAACAATTGTTATTGCACTGTATTTCATTTATTGTTAAAAGGTTTTCATTTTATTGCAGATTTTTTTCTATCTACACAAAAAACATATTTAATCGATTTTTTCTAATTTATATATGTTTATTTTATTTACGAGCATAACAGAATACATTCTTACAGGCGTAAAGAATTTTTTTTAATTGATTGTGAACCATAAATAAATAATAAAATTTAAAAAATACACTAATAATTATATGAAGCTAAATGTATTATTGTGATGATTAAGCCCCTCTAATACTTTTCTAATACGTACTGAATGGAGAATTTGGTTACCGTACTTGAGTTTTACCGTATTGAGTACCTATCCAAAATATTTTTGATAGTCCGTATTTTTGTTTTTATGAATGTGAATGAATTTTTCAGCCACTTTTGTCAATAAATCAATCTCATAGGGCTGCTCGTAAATATAAAATATATAATGATTCATTTTTATTTAGTTTACAAAATCATATTTTTACAGAGGTAGGTACCCTAATACCTATCCGAAAGTATGGCCATACCAAACTTTCCTCAAAGGAGTATGGAGTCGCGGTTGCAATAAAGCCCGATGACATTTATATCTAAAATGGTACTTGTACTGCCATCTGTGGTTATATTTAAATTATGTTTTCTTAGATGAAAAAATAATACTGTTGTAAATATTTTTTATTCAAGAAAATGTGTTACTTATAGCATCGACTATGATATAAAATTATAAAAAGTAAAAAAAAAATGCTAAAAAAACTCACTCCCCAGACACAGTTTTGTCCGCAGAAACTCAAAAGAGGGGTTTCTAAAATGACGTTGTGTACCAAATGACTGTACTTTATCGGGATATTAAAATAAATATAATCCTTTTTTATTATATATTTTTTGCTATTCCCTGGGCCTACCTGTATCACAGTACTAATCACCTTACATTGCGTTGAAACTTCATTGATTTTATGTACCATTTGATGCGAATGAGGTTTAGAACAACAAAAAACGTGATCCGCTTGTTTTTTTTTCAGATGGCACAATGTCTACAGAAAATCTAGAACGTGATGAAGATTTTTTAACCAACGATATTCCACATATTCAACCACAAATTGGTTCTGTACATAAAAATTCTAAATTCACAAACAATAATACTTGTGCATCTAAAAAAAATAACCATCATAAAAGATCACTGTCGTCTCACAAAAAACGTAATAAATGTTCATGTGTTGGCTGTTACCCAACGATTTTTGCATTCTATTTAAAAACTAAGAATGAAAAGAATCTCTTTCGATTGATTTTAAAAAATGTCGATCTAAATTTTTTGTTTACATTGGCTTTAATAGATTCTGTAAGGCTTCAAAAACATTTGCGTAAATTAGATATATCAGCGTGTAAAGCTTCTGTTAATGCCTTACACGGGTTAAAAAAACTTATCCTTATTTCGAATATTACAGAACTTAACTTGGATAACTCTTGCGTACCAGAATTAAACTACGCAAATTTACTTTTGGGTACAAAATCTTTGAGAAAATTATGTCTCACAAATTGCTGTATTAACGATTGCGGTGTAAAACTAATTGCGGAAGAACTCTCCTGTTCCAAACCGGCGGCTCAGCATTTAGAATTGCTAAATTTATCTTCAAACATTATTTCAGATTTGGGAGCGCGTTATTTATCTAAAGCACTAAGATCTAACAGACACTTAACATCACTTTATCTAGCAAACAATATAATAGAAGACAACGGATGCTGTGATTTAGCCAAATCTTTGAAATGCTTCTGTTTGACTAACGAAGAAATGGCTTCTAAAAAAGAAATGAACAATAATATGTTGATTGAAAACCAAGATTTATTTAAAAAATATGTAAACACGAAGTTTTCGATAAATTCTCAAATATCTTTAGATTCTTTTAAACACGAATCAGCTGTTGCTTTTATTGAAAGACAAAAGGATAAAAATTTCAGTGAAAATAACAGTTGCGATGCAATTTTGATTGATGAAATACTTGAAAAATCGTTAGAACAAATGAATTATCCTTTTCGTTATTCAGAAATTTTTCGTGTTAATTTTAATCTTTTTTGTAAAGGAAATTATTCTCTGAATTATTTGAATTTGGCTTTCAATCGTATAGGATCTCGAGGCATTCGACATTTAATAAAGTCTCTCGAATACCAAAAAGAAAATGAAAGATATAAAATACCGCTGATTATAATAGAGGGTAATCCAAATATTATTACACAACCCGAATATCGTATGTTCTCCATTAAAACATAGATTTGTTTAAATTTTATATGATCATATATATAATTAATATCATTGTATGTATGGTTTCAAAAATTTTTTTAAAGTTATTTCGATATAGGTATTTAGCAATTGAATCATATATTATTATATATAATAAGTTTAGCATGAATAATTTTCATTTATTTTTTTACCGTTTTCTAATAAAAGCATTTATTACTTTTAATCTTAATTGTTTATGTTTTAGAAATAGAATCTAAACACTTATTTAGATAGTATTATTCTGATACATAATGATTTCTGTATACGCAATTTTATTTGGATGGATTGTTAAAAATATTTATTTTTTCAAACTGGATTTTTCTGTAAAGTAATCAGAATAGAGGACATTTTTATAAAATAAATACATTTTTTTATTAATACATTTCGTGCTTCCGGAATCCCGAATTTGGGGAAAAAATATTATGCGAATAAGGCTAAGTTTGGCTTTTTACATATTTTGCTCTGTAGTCGACACAAAAGAACTATCAAAATGTACCATATTGTCTATGTTTATTGTGAGAAAGAGAAAAACCCACGATTGTCTATGAGAGTTCATTTGTCACTTGAGTGTCTGCTAACTTTTGATGATAACGTTATCGAAAATGTCCTCGTAATACTTATACGAATCACACTCTTGTATTTTTATTCACTTGACGAACTGCGGTTGTGATAAATATAAGTGCCAATGGTTTTATTTTTTTATGTTATGAGGTGTGTTTGACGCAAATAGTGCATTCATGTTGGAACACAAGGACTTTATCGGAAAGTTGTTTTGATCATCAAATGATGCAGAAATGAGCTGGTTACGGTCCAGCCCCTTGCGGGCCAGCTTTTCTAGGCAATCGTCAAGACCCATCGATTCCACCACCAAGTGTGACCCCGGAGCCTGCTACGAATCTTTTTGTAAACATTGGCAACAGGCGGAAGAAATCATTCTAAGAAGTCAAGTAAGTCGCCTATCGAAACTCATAAGCAATGCCACTAACACGCTGTCCTTTTGCACATATCCTTATCGCTTGGTAATCCTTGAGTTTCACCTTAGTTCTTATCAATAATGTAATACCTGCGTGATCAGGTTACAAATTGGATAGTTCACCTTATGTTGGACAGTGTTTCTCAAAAGTATTTCATTCTACATAACATTAGGAGAACTGGTGAAGCTTATCCGTAATTGTCACTTTTAAATCAATGCTTTATTTGTACAATCCTTTTATATAAACATATTTCAAATGTTTTATCAAAACTACGAGATAACCTGCAATTTTTTTCTGTACTATAAATGTAAAAAAATCTAAAACTGTGCAAATCGAGTCACGTGTAGGAATAATGATCCTGTTTCCTCTGCTGTAATAGCCATATTATATTAAAATAACTAAAAATATTTCATTATGACTCAAAAAGTTTTTCATAATTCATTAGGCCCTTATTTGTTTATAAAATTTTTACATTTATCAAATATAGTGATATTGTCATTACTGAAAAATATGAGATTTATCCCTTGTAGATCTTTTTAGACCTGAAAGAGATAAAACATAAAATCGCATTTTATTAATATTCTTACGCTTGGAACAAGTGGTTTTTGCTGTTTCGGTAAATTGGCATTTTCGATATTGTAAGATAAATTAAAATACTTGTATAAAGAAACTGTATAAATGGATTATCAACGAGTATTTAATTTTTATCTGAAGCATATATGATATAGACTGAGATATTTGAATGGTACCTATTGTACCAAAGACGATCTCGGTCAAATCTTGGGTAAAATTCCATTTTCCGAACTTAGACATATCGCTCACTCCTTTCAAGAACGTCATAAATCAAAAAACTTGATTTTTTAGGAGAATGTTTTTAACGTTTAAAAATATAATACAATTTATGAAAAATAAATATCAAGCCACTTATTGAACTTTTTACTGTGCAACAGATCTTTTTAGGTTAAACCTGAAGGTTTTTTCTCCATTTAAAAAATAACTAGTTTATTTAAAAAAAAATATTAAATACCTTTTCTTCAAAATGCAAAAACAACACTTTTTGCCCTGTAGCGGGCAAATATTAAGTTAAAAATATGTCTCTTTTGCTGGGATATAGTACATTTTCTGGGCATTCTGAAAATATGCACAACTGAAAATTGGCAATTTTTGATTTATGACGTTCTTGAAAGGAGTGAGCGATGTATTCATTGGGTTTTATAGATAGGAGATCTTTCGAATACAAATATTGTGTCGGGTTGTGGTCCCATGGTTAGTGTCGCGGACTCTTGAGTCAGAGTTTCTCGGTTCGAACCCACTCTACCACAATTAGATACCTATTTCTAATAATGAGCCGCTTAGGCTCACGGAAATAGTATGAAATTGTAAAAAATAAAAACACCAATATTTCTTTTTTTTACAAGGGGTCTTTTGTACCATCTCACGACGATGTACTGGGCGTAGTCAGCCACCTAGAGCACCTGGTGACCCTCCTGCTTCTGGAGATCCGCCACAATGGGTCGGGAGAAGGTCGCAGCGACCTCGGAAGTGGCGGAGTTTGCCTCGAGCACCTCCTCAGTGAGAACCTTCTCGAGAAACTCTACGATTGGGGACACAGGACAGGAAGGTAAGATCACTAAAGAGATACTAATCAAACAACCGAATACCAAACTAATGGTTTTAACCATCCGTATTAGTACTAAATTTATTTATTTATCGTATGGTCATAAGTTGTCTCATCACATCAATATTCTCAATACAAATTATAACAATATGTATCCCATAGTGTATCCATTTGTCTGCCTCAACAGTGTAGTGGTTAGCGCGCTAGGGTAACCATGCTGGAGGTCCCGGGCTCAATTCCTAAGAGGGTCAAAACAAATATTAGTGATTTTTCCCCAATTTGATTTTACCTGAAGCGCAATGTTGATCACTTTTCCTTCATGTATTTAACAATCAAGATCACACTGCTTCTATAATATGCAGTGCCCTACGCACCATGGGGTGCGGATAAGGGTTATATCCCATAGTAAATTCCAATTACAGTCACACTGCATAGTAGTATATTGAGCTTTTCTTAAAATGTTCAGTATTGAAAAAACTTACTCTTCTCCTTTAATACGTCTATAATTTGATGACAGACGTGACACAAGTGTGTAAAGTGATCATTCAATTCAGCCGATGGAAAGTTGTAAACTCTTTAATTGCACAGACTTTCATATTACCTATGCTGAGACGTCTATCATATATCTTAAAAATAAGTTACCTTACAGTATGATTTCTTTATTTATAATATGTAGAAGCTGTACTTAATACATTGTTGGCTGGCGGTTGTTTCATCAACCCCGACCCTAATTAGTTTACTAATTTGGATCGTATACTAATCACAAGTAACCTTATCATATAAGTATCTGTAATGCCAACTCCGATCTGTACAATGTTTTTGGCATCTTTTGCGCTCTACCAAAAGCAAATAGAATGCTTATAAGCGTCTCCCGCTCTCTACCAAAAGCAAACAGAATGTTAACAAGTGTCTCCCGCTCTCTACCAAAAGCAAATAGAATGCTTATAAGTGTCTCCCGCTCTCTACCAAAAGCAAACAGAATGTTAACAAGTGTCTCCCGCTCTCTACCAAAAGCAAATAGAATGCTTATAAGTGTCTCCCGCTCTCTACCAAAAGCAAATAGAATGCTTATAAGCGTCTCCCGCTCTCTACCAAAAGCAAACAGAATGTTAACAAGTGTCTCCCGCTCTCTACCAAAAGCAAATAGAATGCTTATAAGTGTCTCCCGCTCTCTACCAAAAGCAAACAGAATGTTAACAAGTGTCTCCCGCTCTCTACCAAAAGGAAATAGAATGCTTATAAGCGTCTCACAAATAACGTATTAATAATTTTGGTTAATTTATTTGGCGCAATTTTCGTAAAATACTACCTCAAGGGCATTTAAAAGATTAGTTTTAAATAACTGACATTTCCTTTTGCTTATCTGTGTTGACTGTCAGACTTATTTAGTTTCATCATTGTTTATTAGTGTTAACTGTATTTTTACTATCGTTACTTAGAAACATTAAGTTAACATAGTACATACGTCGATTTTCCACAAAACAAATGTGCAATTTTCCCTTTTTTATCGGAAATTCTTTTATTTTAATTAATTGGATTGATGTATCCACATTTTATCACTATGCTACAGAGATAATAATGTATTTTAATGAAGTTTACCATATTCAAATATTAATAATGCTTTATCTTATTTAATATCCGTAACGGAATTATTTGTTGAGGGCTTCGCATTATTTTATCTAGTTGATATTGTAATAATAAACCTCTTCCTAATAAATAAAAAATAGTATGTATCAGGTAGTCTTACTTCACATATTGAATTTCATAAGAGTTTTAAATACATTTTTATTGTTTAGAAAATCTTGAAAGGCTAAAATTATGGAATCCCGGTTGGACAGGTTTGAATTTCAAAAATGATAATCCAGGCTCCGAAATAGTTACTTGTTCTTATAAGACAAAGCAGGAGTTTGTATCTCAATTCCAAAAATTGTGTATTTTTTTTTGCGCCACGAACATTGTCATGCGTCAGTATAGGTCCTCTGCTGTTGATTGATGCTGGCTACAAATGTTAAAATATTTAGTGTAATTAAAAATCATCAATAACGCAAGCCATTCAAATAAAAGTTTCCTCAACTTCTTATTTTATTTTATTTTTTATTTTATTTATTCGGGAATCGTACAGCTTTACATATAAAAAAAAGTACATAATAAACAAAAGTTACATTAACAATTACAAACATTACATTAAATTAACAAAAAATAGTTACATTTAAAAAAATAAAGCCAATTAAACAATTCCGCATTTATATTATAATAAGTATCAAAAAACACACAGAAATTTAAAAAAAAGAGTATGCTATAAAAAAATTGATTTTGTAGGAAGGAGAAGGAAAGGAGAGGAATTAATGAGAGTTATACCATCGTTGCACTGTCCGTTCATTACATGTACTTTTATCCAATGTTTCATTAATAATTGCTATCGCTTCATTCCTTCCTTTTTCTTTTTCGGATCTAACCTCAATTAATGTTTGTGTTATGGAAGTTCAACTCTATGTATCCTTTTTTACCTCCAATGCATATTTTTATTTCACTTTATATAATGTCCGCCTCCGTAGTGTAATGGTCACCACGCTCGGCTACTGTTCTGGAGGTTTCGATTCCCAGGGGAGGTCAAATAAATATAAGTGATTCTTTCACTATAATATTTATTAAATATTACCCTGTACTGGTAACTGAAGCGGAGGGTTGATCACTTTTCCTTCATGTGGAAACGATCAAGATAACACTGCGTTTAAAAAAGAAGCAGTGCCCTATGCACCATTGGGGTGCGGAAAAGGTTTACATAATACATATAAAAATTCATTGCCACAACTTAATACTCGGATGACCAATTACTTATATTTTGTGTTTTTTTATAATCAAAGATATAATTGAAATATGTCCCGAAATAATCTACCTTAATAAGTCACCCGTTAATGAACTGTTATTTCTTCAATTTATACTTGATAACGGGTGATTCATACAACTAAAACCAACATGAATATTTTTTTAGTAATGCTTACAGTTGCTGGTATAAACCAGTTTGTATGTTATTTACTAGATAAAAAGTTTAGACAAAAAAGTATGTACGTAAACTCTATCAAATTTGGGGTCAACTTTTGAATTTCAAATAGGAGAATCTAGATCATTGGTTAGATATTTGAAAAATAAACATCTTTTTTCAATATCTTCATTTAGAACCAAGTTTAATCAACAATATTAAATTGCATCAAAATGTTTTCAAAAATGTTGGATTATAAAAAAAAAATATTGAAGTTTTTTTTATAATATGTCGTTTATGTCTTATAAACTGTGCTCATTGGCTATAATAATAAAAGGCAAAAATTTTTGAAGGTTGAGATTAGTAAAATAATATGAAAAATTATATTTGTACTCATAAAACTATTTAAAACGTGTTTTGATTGAAATATTTTTTAATGACTCTACCACATTTAAATTTTTATAAATTATTTATTTATATTTACTCCAAACCTTGAAGTGAAGTATGCAAACCTTTAAGGTTCATATGGCATATACATTATATAAACAAACAAAAAAACAAACAACATAAAATGATTAAAAAAAACAACACTAATGTGATTAATATAAGCGATTTTGAAAGTTTTCTAATAATATGGACATTGTAAATGTATGTGCATATTTATATATATATATATATATATATATATATATATATATATATATATATATATATATATATATATATATATATATATATATATATATATATATATATATATATATATATATATATATATATATATATGTAAATATTTCTGTATAGATATCTGAACGCTGTCCGCCTAGAGCAGATGAAACTATATTCTTTGCTGGTCACTCACGCTGGACAGCAGTTACTATGTGCTGAACCCTTCCTTCGACCTCTTCTGAAACTCCTCACCAGCTTTCGAACAGAACTGCCCACCGGAGATGTCGAAGGTACAATTTGAAAACTCTTATATCCCTAACCATGGAACCCCAAAAATGCCAAATTTTACTTTTAACATACAATTGCTTATTAAAAGTGACTGGAATTCCAAAATTATTATTTTTTTACTATTTATTTATTTATTTAACCACCATTTTAGCCATGCGTCATCAACCGCATATGCCACATTGGCATCCTTAGCTGTATGCAACTTTGCTTACAACAAAAAAACATTACCTAATATTTGCTCTTTGAAATTTCACTACATAATATATAAGTACATGCTTGCAAAATATCAATAAATGATAGGATATTTAAAAAGTCCACTTTTTCAACAGATGTCAATTATGTATTTAAATTAGCGAGCAAAGTTACATTTTTTTAAGCAAATGTTTAAATTCAAGTTGAAAGAGTTATTACCCGTAATTTAACTAATCAACATGACCATCTGCCAGTTCTGGAGTTTAAAAATAAAACTTTAAAGACATACTAGCACAGGTAGTTAGAAATATAATAATTGTACTAGATATCAGTATTGATATCTTCTAAAATGGACACACAATGAGCCAATTATAAACAACTTTTACTACATTATTAATTTTACTATGTTATTTTACATCATATTATTAGTTACACCTAGATATATAATTATTATAATGTAAATTTATGTCTCGTCAAAGGTTGTTCTTGCCAAACTATTCATCAGAAAAAAATAATGCATGGTAAACATCAACAAATAAAAATTTATAACGCAATATTAACAGCCGTAATATGTGACAAATATTAAAAATATATCAATTTTGCATCCACAATTATGTTACAATTCAAAACCCTAAAAATTGTTTCAATATTATCACTTTATATTTGTTTTGTAGTCATTTAGCAAATATATATTACTGCCTTAGGATTTGATTTAGGGGTGTAGAAGGTAGTCATTTTTAACGGGATCTAAGCAAGAAATGAGTTAATAAATGGACTTATAAATCTTATTACTATCCACTTATTCATATTGCAAAATTGATACAATGAATACAATTTGATGTTAATTCATATTTGAAGTTTAGCCCCAACATTCAATAAAACAATAATAGTTTTATCTCATCACTAAAAAATCTGAGATCAACACTGATAAGATTGGTTTAATCAGTGTGTAAACTTAATTACATATTACCTGGCGCGGTAATATGAATCGGAATGTCACAATGAAGAGTTTAATATCTTTATTGAAAAAATATAATCAGATGACATGGTATATTAGATCTGTGGAAATTTTCAGTAGAGTTTAATACCATGCTAGATTAGTTAATTTTAACTTATTTAGAGCATAGAAAAATCTGTTGAAATCGCTTTTTAATAATAATAATAAAAAGAAATCTGGCTTGAGAAAGCGGTGGGTACAATACTTAGCCAGACATGTTTTGTCTACAAGTATATAGTATTATAAAATGAAATTAAAATAACAATACCAACAATAGAAATATTGTAAACAACGTAGCATAATTCTGGAGAGATGATGTGAAAAGATCAGCTCGCTGGCAGTTGCAACCAGTGCTCCAGTGCTGCCACATGTCCAGCTCCCATCTGTGCTCTGCAGTTTTATGCTGAGGTTGGAGCTCTTCATCAGTCTCTTCGGAACCCTGTCACTTCTTATTAGCCCACCCCAGTGTGGTATGTCCACCTCCGTGGCGTAATGATTAGCGTGTTTAGCTACCATGCTGGAGGTCCCGGGTTCGATTCCCAGAGAGGGGGGTCATGTATCTATTATTGTATCATGTTTTTATATCTCTTGTCCCTTTCTGTGTTCTTTTGCTTTTTATATGTGAAAGTATTGAGGGAATGTTGTACTATGTATATTATTAATTCATAATCCAACCCTGATTTTTAGGTCGCCTCGTTTGTTTATTGGAACAACTTTGTGTAGTATTGATGCAGAACTCCAAATTTGTAGATCTTTTCTTCTATCCTACTCCACAAAGTCAAGATAAACAGATGTCATGGTAAGTTTTAAAAATCCAATTCAGCTTTTTAAATGATTTAAGAATAAAGGAGTAAAATGGTATAAATTTTACTTTCTGCTAACAATAATGACCCTCCAGCAGTGTAATGATCAGCACGCTCGGCTACCGTACTGGAGGCCCCCCCGGGTTCGATTCCCAGGAGAAGGCAAATAAATTTAAATGATTTTTTCACTATAATATTTATTCAATATTACTCTGGACTGGAGCGGAGGACTGATTACCTTTCCTTCATGTGTTAACTATCAAGATAACACTGTGTTTATATGATACAGTGCCCTATGCACCATCGGGTGCGGATGAGGGTTTGAAAAAGAAGTTTGACATTATTTTGTACGCAGTGAACGTGTTAACTAATATATATAAAAATGATATACTGTCCAAACATGTAAAAAATGTTTATAATATTAATATTTTAAAAAACTAACTAACCATCACACCGCTTCACTGCAGGGGTAGGCAGAGAGAATAGAACGCCACACCACTCTGTCCTTGCAAACATTCTTCGCCTCTTCCACCTTCATGCATAATATTGAATCAAAACTGTTAAATAGAAGACTTGGTGAATGATTAATTAATATTAGTGACAGTATAAATAATTTATTTTTAGTTTTGTGCCGGTGACTTTACTACTGTCATATGTACATCGTGAGGGACCTGTTGGACAACAAGCGAGGTCTGGTCTCCTCCTCTGTGCGCAGATTTCTGCCAAGAACCTGGCAGTAGCGGAGTTCATCGCCCACCGATCTAATGTCTGCCCAGTTCTAGCTACCGGTAAAGTAAACTTGTGAAGTAATGGGTGATTTTTTAATAGGTATCGGAATTTAAAAAAAAAAAAACGCCTTAAAATCAGGAAAATGCATAAAATTTTTATTTGAATCGATAGCACGGTCCATATAATTTAATGTTTGAAGATTATTTCATTCAAATGTTGACCGCGGCTGCGCCTGAAATGGTCCATCCGCTTAGTCCAATTTTGGCATACATTTTTCAACATTTCGGCCGGTATCTCACGAATAAATGCTTCAATGTTATCTTCCAATGCGTCAATCGAAGCGGGCTTGTTAATATAGATATGAGCCTTAACATAGCCTCACAAAAAAAAGCGTATTGGTGGTTTAATGTCTAACAATGTAAATTGGGTGCGAAATTTAGTCACAATAGCCCGAATAGCCGCTTCAGTGGGTCGATTAAACTGACCATAAAATGGAAGAAGCGCGCGATGAATTTTCTTAACAGAGCACGCATTTTGATAATAAAATTCAATGATTTGCAAGCTTTGTTCGTTTGTAAGACGATTTGTGGTTAAATTCTAGACCAAACTGAATATGTTTGACATGGACACAAAACACGAAACGTTCGTGAGCTGTCAAAATCAGTGTTGCCAAAAACAAAATAGTTAAAAAATCACCCTTTATTATATCCAAATGAATATTCCAAATAGTGAAAATAAAGTACCGTAAAGTGGGTATACTTTGCACCATGGGTGATACTTTGCACCACCTTCTGTAAAGAAATTGTGGAGCTGGTCATCTCTGAAACATGACATTTTTCATTCTACTTTCTATTGTTTCTGATAGATGGCACTTCAATCTACTTTTTAGTTTACGGAAGTAACAGTCGGTCGCTATTGCTTCAATGCGTTTTTCCTGTCTGAACGTTAAGAAAGTTTTCTGTCTGAAAATTGTGTCCGAAAAATTCCAGTGTAATCAGTATACTGAAACAAGTTACAACAAGTGAGTGGTCTCTAAATCGTAGGTAGGTAGGCCCTGCTTTTCTCAAATGCTGTATTTTTTGGTTACGTTGTCAAGTTTTTGTAAAAATTATATTTTTTTCATAACTGACTTGTATTGACCACATTTGGGGTAACATTGCACCTGGTGCAAAGTATCCATAAAGGGCCATAGTTAATTAATTTGATCAAAAGTCTTAAAACGGCTAATACAACTTGACATTTTTGCTAAATATCTATAGGTTTTGTGTACTTACTTAATTCCTGATGGTATATTTTTATTCAAAAATGTCAAGAACACACAAACAGCGGCCTTATGCCAGACGATACTGTGATTTTACACCAAAGAGAGTGGAGCAGTGTTTGGAGGCTATTTGAAATGGTACAATCAGTCAAAGAAAGGTTGAAGAAATTTTCAAAATCCCCAGAAGGACGATTAACTATAAGCTCAAAGGTCAGCACACAAAACCTGTGGGAAAACCTCCGATATGTGACAAGGGCGAAGAGCAATCCTTCGTAAACTGCATAGTAGATATGAGTGAGTACGGTTTCCCAGTGAGTGTTTTTAACATTTGCTGCATTCTAATAGCCTATTTGGATAGATTTGGCAGAAGAGTACGAATATTAAAGAACAACGTACCAGGCTCTGAATGGATAAGATCATTTTTGCAAAGACATTAAACCTTGACTGTTGCTAAAACTAGTCAGTTGCTTAATCGGTTGCCATTAAAAGCGTATGACGATGACGTGCGCCAGAGTTTTCAACAGTTTTTGGAAGAAAACAGATTCAACCCAAAGAATTCAGTCTTCAAAATTCAGAATTCAGAATTCAGAACCAGGTAAAAGCATTGCTCACGATCCAAATGTCGAAATGAACGAGACACAAATGCTACCTGAACCAACTACTTCAATGATCCCACCTTCCGCATCGAAACTTCCAGCATATCTAGCATTAACTGATAATAGTTCACACGGAAGCTTTGAGGAAGAGGGAGAAGAACAAAAACGATGACTGAAACCAGTTATCGTATTTGTTATTCAGTTTCATTACGACCAGTAAAAAAGAAGGTGGGAGAATATGTCATATTTCATTATGAAGGAGAAAAGTTTCCGGGACAGATTTTGGAAATAAAGAAAGATAGAGCAGTTAAATCCATGCAGGAGAGTCTCAAATCGTGGATGTGGCCGATGAAGGATGACTTTCTTCAATATTCTTAGAAGGATGTAGTGGGTTCCATAAAAGAACCGAAAATGCAATCCAAAAGAGGTTTCTCTACCGTCCCGGAACTTGACCATATTTAGACCTAATTTCATTTTAATTCCTATTACCTATGTAGTACGATATGTTTTAATATCCACCATTTATTTTATATAATTTTAAACATTCAGTATTGTAAAAAAAAATATTTGTGTTAGATTTTTTAATATTTAAAAAAATAAATTCTATCAAGTGTCTTATTTTTCCATAATTATACAACATTATAATCTGCATTTAGCGAACTGTGAGCCAAAACCCTTCATAAGGTGCAACGAAACTTGTAGGATAGCCTTTACTTTGCATCAATTTGGATTCTAGTACGAAAAGTGTAGAGAAAATATCATGGTGCAAAGTTGTACTTTACCCCGGGATACTTTGCACCAAAATATAAATATAAAAAAAAAATACAGGCAAAATATATAAAAATTTTAAAATGTATCAGACATGTTACAAGTATATGTGTTATTACATTGCAATAGTTGAAACCTCAGAAAAAGTAAAAAACCTGATCTGAATAGACAATTTTTTGAAAAAATGCAGTATTTTGGTGCAATGTATACCCACTTTACGGTACCTTTGATATTCTCGAGAGTTACATTCCCACAAAAATATTGATAATGTGAAAATTTAATCAAAGAAAGATTTTCTTTTCAAGTCCGGATGTTTGTGATGTTATTCTTCACCATTCTCTTTCCTACCAGCAGATAAACCTCTTAACACATTTCGGACGGGTGTTTTTTACGCCTGCGGACCGCTGGCGATGGGATTTGATAATCATATACATTACACCTAAACAAAGAGATTGGTACACAATATTCATTTAAAAACATTAAATAATTCCTTCTTTTCTTACTTTGAGGCTGGCGGAGAAGGTAAAAATACCCTTCCCGTCCTCAAGCGTCAATAGACCGAACGGGTAGAAATACTATTTATTGATTTGGCTTTTAATTTGTAGAACTCCATTTTAATTTATGTATTAATTCTAAATCAAACATAGATTTTTTTGAGTCTACTTAGTTGTATTTTATTAACATAAACACATAAAAAATTTATATTGTGACAATTGTTTCGCCTTGTTAGGGCATTATCAAACAAAGGTTAGGAATACCTTTCCCTTCCTTAGTGTGTTAATCTGTTTAACCCTCAGTGGGTTTTGCGATTTGTTTCATTAAAAAATTAGATTACACATATGAGTTTCCTACTTCAAACATAATAATGCATGTAATTTAACAACTGATTTAAATATATTCACTAATTTTGAATATCTCGGTAGGATATGTACAGAATGTATAGATCCTTACAAGATACAAATAAACTAAAAGCATAATTGAAACAGTTCAAACACCTTCTAATAAAATGAGGCTATTCTTTTGCAATGACAGCTTTAATCTTAACACTTTGGTTACTGCGAAGTTTGCTAAAGAAATGTAATTTGAAGCAGTGATATTAAATCACATTAAACGAATGAAGACTTTAAGCTATATTTTGAAACTGTAAAAGAATCGTTCGAGAAGATGTATATTTTTTTCCCTGTAAGATTTTATTGATACTCAATTACCTTAATACTTAACTGAAATAATACATCTAGGTCTTAGCGGTTTATACTGCTCTCTCCCGCGGTTTGTGGACGTCACCCAACCGGATTGGCACCGCCTGACCCCGGATGATGTGAATGACATAGACAAATTAGGAATTTTCATGAACTCTCTCGAGTTCTGCAACGCAGTCGCACAGGTATGAAAGTCAATATCATTCATATGAAGACACTTACAATGTGTACACAACAGTTTCAGTTTATAATTTGTTTATACAGGTGGCACATCCGCTAATTCAACAGCAGTTACTAGACTTTCTTTACCAAGGCTTTTTGCTGCCAGTTATGGGCCCTGCTCTTCTTCAGGTAAATGAATTTCCATCATACTTTTCTTTGTGTCGGGTTGTGGTCCCGCGGTTAGTGTCGCGGACTCTCGAGTCAGAGTTTCTGGGTTCGAAACCACTCTACCGCAATTTGATACCTACTTCTAATAATGAGCTGCTTAGGCTCACAGAAATAGTATGAAGTTGAAATATTTTTGTAAATAATAAAAACACAAATATTTCTCTACGATTTAAATAAATAAAAAATTGTCAATATACAAAAAAATATACCATTGTAATTAAATTTTTGTAAATATTATTTCTTCTAACCCTTATCCGCACCCAATGGTGCATAGGGTACTGCATTATATTGACGCAGTGTTATCTTGATCAAACGAGAGCAAGGTGATCACTCCTGCGCTTCAGGGACCAGTCCAGGGTAGTATTGAATAAATATTGGAGCGTAAAATCACTAATATTTATTTTTATCCCACCCTGGGAATCGAACCCGGGACCTCCAGCACGGTAGCTAAACACGCTAACCATTACAACATGGAGGGGGACAAAAAAACATGTTGTTTACATTAATAATTTTAAAAATGGTCTTATACTCCTACAAGAGTTTTATTTTTATATTTAAATCATGTTATTCCACAAAATTAATGCGATATCAATAAATAGTAAAATCAAATTTTTATTATTTTTTTTCTTGTATAAATTTTTTTGGTGTGAGTCTGAGTGATACACATTTCATATTATTTTGCACTGATCCTGTCCTTACATTATCCTGAATTATTGTGAATACAGTCCTTCCCTGCTTTCATCCCATCAACTAATCACTAAAGAGATAAAAGAACCATTCTGTTTTAACGCACCTTGTTTAGATTTGTATATAAACAATATGTCGAGAGACAAAAACTGTCCTTAATTGTACCTAAACTTTGTTTTAAAAAAATTGTGAAAAATCACGTATTCTACGGCACTTTATTCCTGTATTTACTATTCTGCCGTACCATTCACACAGGGTCTAATCTGGCTTCAAAGCAAGTGGAAAAAATTGATCATATTCCTTAATCCAATATAACTTTTTGTTTTATTTTAATAATTACGTTATAAATATATCGCTGAGTAATTAGTATAACTAGGTAACTCTTAATTAAGCTTTACAACATTTTGAGTGTGTCCAAATACTTGTTCACAAAATCTGGATTATCTCCAATTACAGGAGTTATTTTCATATTATTTTTTGACATCTCATCAAAGATGAAGAAAAATATGGAAGTCTGGGCATTTACGGGGCTTACGACCGTCATAGGCTGGTTTAAGTGATCACTTTACACACGTGTAACATTCACCAATTCTACCCATTATTGACAACCACACTACTCAAATTCTTGGAAGTTCTATATATATGAACCAATTTAGAAACCTTGTTCATGAATCACTAGAACTTCACTAGAGACATCATATTTTTCTTCATCTTTGATGAGATGTCAAAAAATAATAATTAAGCTCTATTGGATAATTGAAATTATGTATTTAAAATTGAAATTATGTATAGAAAATTGAAACAAGATTTTTTCATTTTTACATTATTGAACATAAAAGATTTTTTTTTATGATTTTAAAATGTTACAATATAAATTTACCATTTTTATATTACCAAATCAACTAGAACCTATAATCTCGTGTCAAAAGTCTTCATAACCAGAGGGCATATATACATATGTAGATGTATGGATGTGGTGGAAGCTAGGAGTAACAAGTGTGGTGTTCCATCCTCTCTGGATATCCTTACTCGAGACGAGAAAATAAATTTATGTTTTTAATAAGGAACTCGAAAACATGGATTTTTAAGTTACCTAGCTGTAGTAACTATCCTTCAGTATTCTCACCAACCCTAATCATTTATTGTTTAATTTAATAAATAAATTTATTATTAAAAACATATTTATCATGATTACTTAAAAACTTCATTTACGCCCTGTGTGTTTGGTACGGCAGTATTCCATTTGTAATGTCTCGGTGTGGTTTGGGAACAATTAATTTGATGTGGCTTAGTACTTGATTTTCATACCTCCGCTTTTAATTGGCTTCAGTTCGTTAGATTAAATACATATTTGTAGAGTCCGTTCTTCAGTTCGGTGACGGTATAATAATTTTTCGGCTCTTGTATGTTGCCGTGTTTTTCTGGGAATGTGGCACATTTTTTCCGTGTCATGTCTGAGTCCTTCTCCGCTTTGAACAGGCTTCGGTTTGTCGCATACAGTATTTTTGCATACCGTCCTTAAGGTTGGTGACGGTCTATAATGATTGGATGTTGGCAACTCTTGTCGCGAATGTGGCCTGTGGACTCTACCTGTTTTCGGTGTCGGAGTCTAGCACTTTGTCGGTTTGGGATTAGCGTAAGGCGCAAGCCGTCCGTACTAACCGACCACATGTTCCCGCAACCGACCAGACCAAGCGTGCCACCGCCTCTACGAGACCGCAATACTTGCAGACTGGCGTGGACGAGCAGATCGCCGCCATCGCCTACTTCGAGCTGGTCCTGCGCTCGGTCACCGAGCCAGGACTGCTCAAGTCTCTGGTGAGGTTCTTACTTGACAACAGTTACGATGGAGTCAATATTTTGGACACCATCGTATCTCTCATTGACGGAGAACCTAGGGTGAGTAACTCTGCTTAATTTGTAGATAAATTTATGCTATATTGCATTTTTTAGCTGTAGATATTATCATTTTCAGATATTTGTTTTTTAGAAACACATTAGGACTTCAATTCTATCTTTAACTTCTAAACACTTTTCCTAAAAACTCCAATAAAAAATCAAAATAGATCTATACCATTTAAGTAAAAATAATTTTTTAACAACTCAAAAATTTCCAAAATAGTTGTATTACACATTCAATAATAGATATTCATACTTATTTTATAAATTATTTTTTTCAAAAAACAGAGGTTATAACTTTATTATTTTATATTGCAATTATAGGCGTATACTTAACACTATTAGTACTTAGAAAATACATACTAATGAAACTATTTGAATGAATGTGAATAAGTAAATTTCTTAAAGGAATTTAAATTCATATATACATATTCGTAATTTCCTACTATGTACCAATTTTATTTTATTATATTATGTACATATTTTACAAAGTTTTTCAATCCGTATACAAAGTATATGTTCAATAGAAACGCCTGCACCAAGGTTGCGTCCAAAATTTGTTATAAATTGACGTACTTCTTTTTATAAACATTATCACCATTACTGTTTTAAGTTAGAGCGAAGTATTTTTTTACACAGCTTTCCATCGTCACCATATCCCTGTTCGAAACCCTGGTGGATCTGAATTGCGAGGACCTGATGCTAGAGATGGTGCTGAAGTACCTGATTGGCGGACATCACCTGATGGTTTCGCACAGGAGGAAGTCTCTGGACTGCGATTTGCACTGTAAGGCGACAAACATGATACTGAATCTCTCTCCCGAGTGTTGCACCACCAAACCGATAGTCAACCATGCGGCATCGAGGAGGAGCAGCACCGCCGGGAGCAGGAAGCCGTCCATCGCTAGCATCGATCAAAGTATGCACAGCCTCACCTCCATAGGGGAACAGAGTGCCATGAACTCGATGCAAAAAAGTGTCAACCAGCCGATGTATGCATATGGGGTGGGTACCTTATCCATTATATTATATGTTGATTATTATTTTTATTCTTATTTATTAAGCCTCACTTCTTTATGAGTGATTTTAGCCCTAACAAACAAATACATTGTTATAACAATAAATAAAGGTTATAAGAGGAGATAGAGATAGAAGCAAAAAATTACAAAAATAACAATAATCACGTTTATAGATTTGGTACTGTAGAACGGGGCTACTTGAACTTTGATGTATTACTTGAGCCCAGTACAAAAAAGATTTAAATCTGTATTTGGTCTACAATAATTAACGTATCGTGACAATAAATGTCACCTGTCAGGGAATCAATGGATCATATCGATACATTCATTATTGTAGACCAAATACAGATCTAAATATTTTTTTGTACTGGGCTCAAGTAACACATCAAAGTTCAAGTAGCCCCGTTCTACCGTATTTAATTTGCAGAACTCCATTTTAAAATCAGTGTTTGATTTAACATTTAATACATAAAATAGAAATATAGCGAGTTGCTATTTTTGAGTTTTTGGGCATATGTTGCCGTGTTTAGTGATCACGTGAATGGATCACGTTTTTTTAGTATAATGAGGGAATGCCAGAATAAAAGTTAAAGAATGTTTTTACTCACAGTTAGTTATTTTATTTATGTAAGTGCGTACACTGAAATCAGAATAATTACAAAATACTCAATATTATATCTTTATAAATTAAAAAAGCAAAATGAAAATCTAAATAAAAACGTCCGATGAAATCAACGCTGTAGGTGGCTCTCCCTCTGACATTTAGGAAAATATAAAATAAACTATTTGGTTCATATTGATGATCTTTATGATATTTGGATGAACTAACTTACTTACTTTACAGTAGGTTGAGAGAATAAAACGCCACACCACTCTTTGCAAATATTCTTTGCCTCTTCTACATTCATGCATCTCCTCATACATACCTGCCGTTTTTTCCTACTCCCGACCTGACCACTTTCAAGTATTTGACCTAATTGATCATTCTCAGTTTTCCTCAGTCTTCCCCTGTTTCAATTTTCAACACTTCATAAATTTGCTTTAACATTCTTTCCTCACTCTTTCGTTCTCCATGTATCCAAACCATCAAACAAATTATTTTTAATTTAAATCCATTATTTTAACACTTTATACATGTGTTACATTCACTATTCTACCCATGATTGATGGATTGAACTTTTTGGAACTCTTATATTCATATTATAATATTCGTAGTATTTTTTTTGTTTAATTATATTTTAAAATTACCCTTTTCCAGTTACATATGAACGAATCTTTGTACGGAAATTACCACGCTTACTTGTGCGAAGCCCGTCGAAAAATCCAATCATGCAAAACCAGTTGCAAATCGTGGAGCTCTAAATACAACGGCCATTCGAATGGCCTCTCCAAAGGCATACTCTCCGTCGTGAAGGATTTCCAACTCGAGCACTCCAACCTGATCAAGCGCAGCTCCTTCCCCGTTGAAAACAACGACAACGACGAAGGGTTGAGCGAACCACCCGCTCTTAACTATAAAACGCCCTATAACTTAGCCGCCTCTCCGATCGTTTACACCAGCAAAGAGGAGGACAGTCTCCCGTCCATTGGGGAGAGCAGCGGTTACGACAGCTTCAAGTATAAACACGATGACCACCACACTCCAGAAGAGGAGAATGCGGTGAATGATGAAGAGAAAGACTTTGCCGAAGACTCTTTCTGGAGACAGCCCGAGTCTATCGATCGATTATCGACTCTAACACACAAAACTGTTAAAAGGTCTTTGGAAAAATGTGAGAGTAATTCGTCACAGATAGGGGATGTAAATATAGGTAAGTATCTTTTTTTAAGTATTAGTTGTAACCATTTTTAAACCAATTCAACTTGTTCCAAAACACCACGACTACAGCAATTTCATTATTCAATGGAATTAAATTACAAATGGATTTGATCTTAGTATTTATGTACTTACATACAAATGGATTTGATCTTAGTATGTATGTACTTACATATAAATGGATTTGATCTTAGTATGTACTTACATACAAATGGATTTGATCTTAGTACATATGTACCTACCTACATTGCAATTTCATTATTCGATGGAATTAAATTACAAATGGATTTGATCTTCGTATGTACTTACATACAAATGGATTTGATCTTAGTATCTACTTACATACAAATGGATTTGATCTTAGTATGTACTTACATACAAATGGATTTGATCTTAGTACGTACCTACATTGCAATTTCATTATTCGATGGAATTAAATTACAAATGGATTTGATCTTAGTATGTACTTACATTGCAATTTCATTATTCGTTGGAATTCAATTACGAATGGATTTGATCTTAGTTTGTACTTACCATACATACTTACTTCAGCCTTTTTCTTGTGTCCAGTGTTGAGCAAAGGCCTCTCTCTTGGACTTCTACAGTTGTCTGTTGGACGCGACTCTCTTCCAGTGCAGGCCTGCCACTTTTTTAATGTTATCAAACCATCTTGTCCGGGGCCTACCCATGCTTCGGAGATCTACCTCCAGTCAATCACCTTCTTTGTCCATCTATCATCATACATACGTCCCACATAACCTGCCCAGTTCTTCTTTTGCTCCGCGCTTTTTTGAGCCACTTCTGTTACCTTAGTCTTTTCCCTGATCTAATTATTTGTTTTTCAGTCCTTAAGTGATGTGTTTAACATCCTTCTCTCCTCTCCATCGCTCTTTGTGTTACCCGGATTTTATGTATGATTAATTTTATTGGTCTTAATACCAACCCCAATGTATGGAACTCCATGCTTCACTTCCATACATTAGGGTTGGTATTAAGACCAATAAAATTAATCATACATAAAATCCGGGTAACACAAAGAGCGACGGAGAGGAGAGAAGGATGTTAAACACATCACTTAAGGACTATACATTAGGGAATGAAAGTAGCAGTCAAAATGAATGTCTTGCAAAATGATGTACGATAGGTGTTCGAACGGTGAAATTAGAAAAGAACGAAAGTCAAGAAGAATGCTGTAATATCTACAACATTTTGAGTGTGTCCAAATACTTCTTCACAAAATCTGGATTATCTCCAATTACAGGAGTTATTTTCATATTATTTTTTGACATCTCATTAAAGATGAAGAAGAATATGGAAGTCTGGGCATTTACGAGGCTGACGGCGTAATATCATTAATATTTATGGCATTAACTTTGCGGTTAGTCATTTTTACTATTTTTACACAAGTTGCAGGCACCCACAGTCTTACATGCGGTTTATCCCGAGAAATAACCATGGGGTAAAGCGTGTATGTGTAAAGGCAGCTAAGCTGATGTAATGCGATTTTGATGTGATTCTGTTACAGGACCTCTTTTGACAATTACACTGAATAAGTTGGGTAGAATGTTGGAGAACGACGTTTATGTTAATCTGAGACTTACTGGCCTTATTGCAAGACTTGCCGTTTACCCGTTGCCTTTGCTGAGATCCTTTCTACTATGTCCGTGGATAGTTCTACAGCCTTCAATCACTTCACTCTACCAAGTAAGTACTGCATTTTCAAATTGTGAAGTTTCTCAAAATGTTGATTTTGTTTAACACGTTGACTGCCACGGCGATTTTCAAAATTACGGTCTAAAAAATCGATTCTTCAAAAATATTATTTTACTTCTTGATTTTGAATATTTTTTTTTAATACATTTTCCGTCCATTTATTAATAAATTTTATGTTCATGTAATCCAGCTGTTATACAGCATTATCTTCATGTTGTCCGCCTCCGTAGTGTAATGGTCAGCACGCTCGGCTACCGTTCTGGAGGTCCCGGGTTCGATTCCCAGGGGGGGTCAAATAAATATAAGTGATTTTTTCACTCTAATATTTATTCAATATTACCCTAGACTAGTACCTGAAGCGGAGGGCTGATCAGCTTTCCTTCATGTGGTAACGATCAAGATAACACTGCGTTTATATAATGCAGTGCCCTATGCACCATTGGGGTGCGAATAAGGGTTTGAATTAATGTAATCTAGCATTGATTTTTTGTTCTCTTTCCAGAAGCCTAATATCCATATTACCACTGTTATACTAGGAATTTTATCGTAGCTGCACGAATATGGCTAGTAAACACAGTACGAAATAACTCGTAGTCAGCGCCCTAGCAAAGAACACAATCTACGAGTTATCTCGTAGTTGGCAGTCAATGTGTTAACTATATTATTGGTTGTAACTATATTATTGGTAATGAACGTTTCATTTTTTGTAATATTAAACTTATTTCAGATTCTTGTGTCACTGAAGCAGAAGATAGACGAGTCTGTCCGAAGTGAGCCCGACATGTGTCGCCTCGTGGAGGAAGCGCAGCAGTTTTTGATAGATCGTGAAATTCGTTTAACGAACGCAAGAAAAAATGCCATAGAGTTAATTGGGTCCAAAAACCAAATAAATACTGATAGAAATAATTTGACGCCTACGCACAGTGCACAATATCAAAATTCAGGTACTTACTTATAAGATTATAAATTTTAACTGAAGGAGCATCGCAATGTGGTATTTTTATACGTATGTACTTTTTTTACCACCGAAATTTGTAAAAAAACTAAGGTTACGAGTTGCACAATATGTTTTAACTTGTTATTTTTATTATATAAAATACATATGATCAGAAGAAAACTTGGCATGATCAAATATGTCATTTACTTGAAACTGGTCTGGTTAGTGGTCAGAATAATGGGCAGGTATGTATGAGGAGATGCATGAATGTGGAAGAGACGACGATTGTTTACAAAAGACAAAGATTCATTACTATACTTGATGGAAGAGTGTTACATTATGAAAAGCAACATAACTTTGCTATTCCCTACTTTTTCTTTATGTTAAAATTATTATCTTAAAATCTCAAAATTAAAAAAATCATCTGTGTGTATTTGTAATAAACAAAACATATCTGAATGATCCAGTTTTCATTCCTGATCATCGCGACTTCTATTTAGTATTGCAATGGTTTGATCATTGTGCGTAGCAGATGTGAATTTGCAAAGGACTCAACCTACGCAGTAATTTTTTTTCGCTTTTATATTTGAACTAATACATGGCTTGAAATTAAACATCAATAACATGTACTAATTGTATAATAATTTTTGATTGCGCTTTTTATCACTAACGCAGTGTCATACATACATAATAATATCACCCATATATTCAAGCATTTAATATGCATACTTCATTGCTGCATTGATTTATTCACCATCAAGAAAAAGAAATTGGTTTTTAAATCTTCTTCATGTGCCATGTCAGGTCCTCCCAATGTCGACTATCACTCAAGAGTATGTCTCCCTGATAGCTCTAAATAGCTCAACTCTTCTGATCTCCGTCCAATCTCTTATATTCCAGCCTGGAGATATATCTTCAGCCCACGCCTCGTCGACCCTCATTCACATCTATTTATTTCAATTAAAAATTATATTATATTATGTATTTCTTTTAACCTTAACAGATGTAACTTCTCAGCCAAATAGCGGAAATTGGGAACAACAGCAACACAACACACAACCCATTTCTATTAATGAGCCGTTCAAAAGAAATGAACCCAAAAGAAAAAGCCTCTCTTCCAGTTTTACCGCTATGTTTACTAGAAAGATCAACTCTGGAGGTAGGATATCTTATGAAACATGTACTATTTCCATTCTTATATTACCTTTGCAATATTGAATCCAATATACGGTGGATGCATTAAATTGGATGCATTTTCAATGCATCCTAAAGGAACTGCACACATAGAAGCCATCCTTAAACCTTGCTCATTCAATGAGATGATGTTTTTTATCACGGTACTTTTATGTTAAAAAGAAAAATCCAAAAGATAATTTTAAATCTTCACTATATATGTATGTACATACTTGGTGTAACTATCCCTTATATCTATTATCCGCTTTTACTGGCCTTAAGTGAGTGCATCAAAGGATAGCACTCTCTCCCTTATCAGGCAGCCTCGACACCTACGGTGCAGACAAAAAATGGATAGAAGGAAAATGACTTCTCTGATTAAACATAATGAATTAATATGTGATCAGACCAAAGCTGTCGGAACTATTTTTTATTTTCTTTCAACCTAGAATGAATAAAATATATTTTGCCAAAATTTAAACATCTGGCCACTATTTGATAGTATGTGGTATGTATAAATAAATAAAAAACATGAATGAATCTTTAGTTTGCTCTGATTGAATATGTCCAAATTGGAATTTAAAACACCTTCCAAATAGAGTATTATTATTTTCTTCAACAACTGTCCAGATCCTGGTGTATTTTAAATATGTTGTGTATCTGAAAAGTTCATGGATTGTTTTGTTTTTCGGAGTTTGAATATGATTTTGAGTTTGTGGCATTTATGAACCTAGTACATGTGTGAATATTGTGTTATTGACACTCAACTACCCGATGAAAATAAAGAAATGATTCCCTCCCTAGCAGCTGCTGGTTTCGCTGCAATATACGAGTTTATTTCTAGCGGTAAATACAAATAATCAATTCTAAAAGTAAATTTGGTTTAGAATTTCCAATTGTTGCGTGCGAATAACAAATTACGGACAAAACGGTTGGCTTGGATTGTTTGCATGCCTGCATGACAACGTGTCAGATTTATAAACATTACTTTTTTACATTGGAATGTGTATAGTCAGTCTTATGTATTATATTTTTCTAAATATATGTGTGTAAGCTTTTGTGTTGATTCCGATTAAATTAAAAATTAAAAACTGGTTTTATACCACTTGAGTTTTATATTTTTTCAGAAGCTACAGATGCTTCCATATACAGTTATAAATACAAAGTCAAAGTTTATATTTATACCTGTAGATGGAAGCATCTGAAACTAGTCGTAATAAAATATAAAACTAAAGAGGTATAAAACAAGTGTTTTATTTCTAATTTAATCATGTCTTACCACAAAGTGAATGCCGATACAATAAATTGGATTGGAGTTGTGTACTTTTAGTGTGATTAAGTATTTGAGTTTATTTTTAGAAAATCCTTAACCAAATTTATGTGTTCCTTATAGCATGCGTAAATCAGATAAAAAAATTATCAAGTAAATGGCAATTTTCAATATTTTGGTTGTAAATTTTATGGTTGAGTTATGAATAATTTACTGATTCAAATTTTAATGGTTTATTAGTGATCTCGATTGCTCATGGTAATCGGCAAATTTATATTTGAAACAACTATTCCAAAATGCTTATGCCATATATAATTATCATTCTCCCCGTAATTAAACATCCATATTTCCTTCTGCCATCTGTTGCAACTTTTGAGAAGTAATTTAGCTGAAACTTATTGAATTACTTTATGAATTTTGCTGATTTTTTCCGAATTACTAAACAAGTTCACTGCGTATAAAATAATGTCATACAGATAAATTTTAACTAGCCAATTTTTGAAAACCCATAAATTTCGTTCAAAATCAAATTCTACTTTCTAATTAAACATCATAAATAAGTGCATTCATTTGTCATAAAACCAGCTACAAATCTTTATGGTTATTCAACACGAATCCCGTGTTCAATGCGTGGCTGCAATATTTGTATAGACACGGGAGCCGCACAAAATGTGTTGACCTACTGAGAAATAGATTGTTTTCAAGTTTTGTATGCTGTTTCTGTATGTATAATAATGTAAACATACTGAAAATATGGAAAATTGAACTAGTTGTGGTTTTTTGTGACTCAACCTAATATGCAAAACCTTTAAATATTATTACGAGTTTTTTTTTCTAAGCATGTTTTAGCACACAAGTATTTATATATATTGATATTTGTGTTATCCAATTGCTTTTAGGAATTAAAGGTTTGTATCGATTATAGTTTAAACATGAGGACTTTTTTCAGGAATATCAGTGTCTCCTACAAACAGCGTGCCTCAGATAGAAAATTCACACACGTTACGAGGAATAAATAATTCTACGCCGTATAGTTCGTTCGCCGATGACAATCTTTGGCAGTCGTCAGAATTGAGAAGAATCATCATCAATGCGCTCATCCTGGACGAGTGGCTCCGAGAATTGGGCGCGTTGGCCCAGGAACACGTAGTCAGCTCTATCAGCGACTTGATGACCAATTCAGAGAATCAGGAATCAGCTCAAACAAAAGTCTTATGATTTTTTTTCTGTACAGATGGAACCGTTTTGTGTCATACTTGTCAGAATGTAGGGTTAAGTATATTTTTGTATCGCCATTGGGACAAGGCATGAACATATTGCTTCTTCACTAGTTTGTAATGTCCATTGTCAATTTACAACTATTTAATATTTGTGTCCGTCTAACATCGTCCTACTTTAAATTCCTGTGACTAATGTAAATTTTAACTGCATGTGTTTAATGCTGTAATATTTATTGTTTTCCTGTTTTATTTAGATATTGTTGCAAAATCAAATATTCCCGTGTCGTGTTTCATTTATTTTTATTTTAAATATTATACTAATATTTATTAAAATTAATTATGTAGTTTGTTTGCTAAATTGTACCGAATTTTTAATCTTCACCGACTGTTGTCAAAATTAGTACACTAAGGATTTTGTAACTGTTAGTACTAGTACAATACAGAGTGCAATTTTTAATCTCCGTACTTTTAATCCGATGGTTTGTGAAATTTTGCTCATTAGGATTATTTAATATTCTATTGTCTAAAATGTTTATCTTTGCACATCACTAGCTCTATCATGTGTGATTTTCTTTACCAGTGGTTCGTTAACAGTCTTCAGCTGGAAATCTCCAGGGTTTTAAGTCAAACACACATTTTACTTCTTTTAAAAACCAACTAATGTTTGTGAGCTTTGAATAAATGAATACGTACCTATGTAATTTTTAAAGTATTGCGATAGATAGGAGCACATGGTATATAGACTTGTAACAAAATAAATTTTAATAGCATTTTAAATTTATTCAATTTTATATACTTTATTTATTTATTATTCAACTTCATTTTTATTTTTAAAACTTACTGACTTTAGTTTTGTGCATATTAAAAATTATTTGTCATTTTCCTTATAAATAAAGCTATCCTTTAAAAATAAAAATATGAATATTTATAACACTACTAAATAGCAGCAAAAAGCTCATAGGAATTTTTGTTACCATTTTAGTAGTAAAAAATTCTATATTTTAAGAAATGAATACAGTAAACTCTCAGTTCATAGTACATTTGCAATATTTTACACACACTGCACTTAATCTCACACTGCACAATCATACTGTGTGAGATTAGATGCAAGTGTATGCAAAATATAATAAATGTATTGGATTTCTCGAGTTGAAAGTTGTTTTAATAAACCCAGTTGATGGACATGAACTGCAGAATCTCTCCTTAAAATCTATGATTTCTTTTTTTTTTAATAAGATTTTTTTAATATGTGTCTTGTGATCCTAGTAAGTCGGGAGTCTACTGTATTTGTGTTTTGAATTCATCACATAAATGATCTCTTCTAATGAAACCTGTATAAATTCTATTTTTCTTTCTTTTTTATCCTTATTCATCTGGAATTAATGAATGTAAACAAAAAAATCTACATTTTCAATGTAAAATGTACCTACCTACATTATTTTATTTATTTAAATTAGTATCTCTGCTATCTAGAGAATAAATTTCAAAATTATCAGCCAAACTAAATTATGTAAAAAAAAAAAAGAGTGATACTAGATTCTAAATGCATTTTGTATATTATAATGTAATATAATATTAAACTTGTCCAAATTTCTTGTCAATATATTTGTTAGTCCGATTTCACTCAATACTGTTGCATTAACCATAGACATCAATATTATTTATTTTTTAAAAGTGAGCATTTTAGTTTACTAATATGTACAAGCTAAAAATGGCTTATTTTTTAACTTATTATTCAAATTTATTTCAATATTATTGAATTGTGAGCTAAATATAATATTTTTGTAACAAAAATCAATACGTTTAACTTAGGGGAGATGGAATGTATTTTCTAGTAAATATATTGTAGTTGTACAGGAGAAAGTGATCAACTAACAGAACGTAAAATGTTCAGGAGGGCCATTTAAGTCACTTTTTCTTGGCAAGAAAATAAATATCAATGCAGTTAGTCATTTTTAACAAGTCAATATGTTAAACTTCCAAGTTTAAAATCCACTGGGATTTTTTTTAGGGCATTATTAAACTAGTACGATATCAAAGTCAATGATCACGTTTTCATAAAAAATGCACTTGGTCACTTTCTCCTGTATTACTACGATATATTTCTTTATCCATAACCTTATGAATGACGTATTCGTAGATTAGAATTTTTTTAAATATACAAAAAAATTAGACTACCACAAATCTATGAAATTTCATGAACATACTATTAAAAACAAACATTTTTCTTTTAAAAATTATTGAAATTTTCAGTATAAAAAAACTTGTACGTTGATGAACCCTGATTTATGATAATTTAATTGTACATTTTTTTATCTATGGAATATGTCATTTGTAAGTAGAAAACTTCCAGTAAACTAAATATTTATGAGAAAACTTTGTTATGATGGCTCTTAAAAATTCAAAATATTGCCAGCAAACTGTCAAAAAATTGTAGTTACAATAGAGTAAAACCACATTTCATATTGCAAAAAATTGGATTAAATAATTATCACAATATTTACACTGTAATGATGGAAATGTGTTTGGCTTGGTCAATGCCCGAGTATTTTGCTGTTTTTGGAAACCTTTACTTGTCTGGTATAATATAATTAACTGCTTATAGCTGAATATATATTTTACCAGGATAAGAGGAGTTACAAACTTTTACCAGACATAAATATTCATATACGAACAATTCATCCCAAAATTTCCTTAAATGGGGACTTGGTAACTTTTTTCATTATGCTTACGAATGATTAAAGAAAACACTTCGTTTTTTACCACTTGAGTTTTATTATAGACTACATGTTTCAGAAGTTAAACTTCCATCAGTCTGTATAATAATGTTATTATACAGACCTGAATGATGGAAGTTTAACTTCTGAAACATGTAGTCTGTAATAAAACTCAAGTGGTAAAAACCGAAGTGTTTTCTTTAATCATTGTAACATGTCTTACCACAAAGTTAATGCCGAAACAATAAATAAAATACTTACGAATTGTTTAATTTTACTTTTTTTCAATGTAAACAAATACAAATAATTTAAACATAGTGTTAAATTATAAAAATTTGTCCATTTTTTAATCCACTGATGCCTTATAAAAATAAAAACAACACAGTATTGATGTCAGTTTATAATTTTGTTAATTTTTTCGCTTTGTTTTGACCTGTACAGAAAGTTTGACTTTATGTGTCTTTTAAATTTGAAGATATTTATATTGTTTTTATTCAAATATATATATAAAAAGAATGTATATTTTATAAAAAATAATAAACAAATTACGATTTTACAAGCATTTTTTATTATTAGTTATGAACACAGGAAAAGTCACTCCCAATAAAGTTATCAAAATTGGTAAACGCATGGTAGCTATTACTTTTACCACTACACTGGAAATTTCTTAAGTGGGTAATATCACTTCCCAGGGGTTCTGGAGAGGTATAGAGCGGCACCGCTAGAGGCCCTGATGGGCAGAAGGGGGCTTCATATCTCAAAACTGTTTTTTTTTCGTTCAGGAAGATTTTTTTTTACAGATTTGCACTTATCAAGTATGACATTTTTGTTTTTTTTTTTTTGGACACAAATGCATAGTGACTCTCCACGTGTTTGTATAGCAATAGCAAAATGAGACAATTTAAAAAAGCCAAGATTGAAGATGAACACAAGGTTTTTTGCTACAGAAATCCTACTTCAAATCTTATACAATCTACTGTCAATATTAAACTATATGACATTTTTTTACTTATTCGAGAAAAGTCTAATGAAGAATGTCAGTACAAGAAAAACATACAGTTAACACAATGCCATATAGATATAACTTCTATGAATTATTCTCTAACTTGTTTATCTGACAGTTTATTTTTTAATCTTAACTTTTAATATGTAATTATTCATTCATTTTTCTTTCGAGCTGCCCATTCTTTCGCGTACACCTTAGCTTTTCGCAATCGCGATACCCGCTGGCCTGATGTCTCATTTTGAAATCTTTGTCTTTGATTGGTAGCAAGAATTTTGAGTCTCGCTTTTCGTTGTTCCGGTGTTTCATTCATAATGCGGGATTTTTGATATTCCCTCATAGCTTTAAGTCTTTCTTGCCTCTGCTGTGGAGATTCCTTCCTTTTGTGGTTTCGAGATCTTTTTCTCCGGGTTTTGTTTTCTGTTTTCTTCGGACGTTTAACTGGTTCATCCGATTCGATCACTTCTTCGGCATCACTTTCTGAATCCTGCAATAAAAACCGACGACAATCCTTTCAGTGAAATGGGGTAAAAACTGCAGATGTAAGTAAAAAAAAATTAATCTCGCACGCAATTAAACAACCGACCTGGACTTTCGCACAGGGCTAGGAAAATTAATTTAATTGGAGACACACACTTTCTTAAGCATAAATTGATAAATACGCTTTTATTATATGGCATAACTTCATTACCAATTTTAATCATTAAATAGACAACAGCTTATATGCAGGTCAAATAACAAAACAAATTAATTTTCACCACATATAAATGTCACCCTCGGAAGCATCTAGTGCAGCAAGAATTTTGTACTAGATAATAACAATATTATATACTAGAACACAAGAATAAGCAATTTTCCACCGTGTTATTTAAGCATACACATAAATGTGCAGCAATATATCATACAATATAAAGATAAAGCAGAAAATACACTAACGGCATTATAAACAACCTCAAAATGGGGGACCGCTTCGGCGCCAAAAATAACTTTTTTGTTGGTTTTCTTGGATTTTTTCTGTTTTTTACGGAGATTAACTCCGGAATTAGACCCATTCCGAATTTCGACTTCTTTTTCTTCACTCATAGTTGAGAAAAATCAACAAACAAAATCTGTATTCGAGTAAATACACACCCCAAGCCGCGGTACCACAGACTAACTAATTTATATAAAGACCGCCAACTACCTCGATTTTTTATGGCTGGAAGTGATATTCGCCAGCGGCCGGAAGTGACGTAAACGGCTAGAAGTACTAAGCTCCCGGCTGGGCGTGACTTCGCCGCTGAATGTCAAATCCACCCGCCGAAATATTTATCATTCATTTTTCAGGTTAAATGGTATTTATATTGAAATTCGTTGTTTTACATATTTTCAAAATTATAATATTAATATTACAAAGAAGATATTTCACTATCTAAATTTATTTATTTCAGTGTAAACAAAAATGGAAAGGTCACGGCTAAAACGCGACATTTATAAAAAGAGTTCAGGCGATTAATAATGGTTACTCAACTCAGCCTTACAATGGTAAATGGTAATGGTAACTTTTTTTAAATTATTATCTCAAACTATGTATAAATATAAGGCTTTTCAACAAAAACAAAAACGATAGAATTTTCAAATTACTATATTATATTTAAAATTCTAGAAAATACAATATTTCAAAAGGGCGGAAGGAGTGCCCACCACTTTCTGAAGTTATGTTTCTTAACGGGGGTGCCAGCGCCCCTTTGTGGGCGTTTTGGAAGTCTGGCTAGGCGTTTTTAAATTTTTTGCATTTGGGGGGTGCTGCAGAAGTTCAAGGGAGCGTTGTGTCAAGTAAGAAAAACTACACTTTCATACGCAAAATTTAACTTTAACTTTAGCATAATACTCAATATTATCAAGTTCTTCATATACGGATTACTATTTTTCTATCGATAATTGTCTATAACCATAGGTTGTCTATATTTATTTGAAATATTTGAACAACTTATTGGTATCTCGTATTTTTCGTTCCCGTTTTGGTGTTTTTGTTAGTGTATTAGTGTGTCTCGTCATTTCTGGTCGTTTTTTGAACAATCTGACGTTTACGAGTCGACCCCCCCTGCGCGGTACCACAGACTAACTAATTTTGCGCGGTACCACAGCCCCAAACAATGAAAACCAAAGAGAAAATTGGATTTTACAGTGGTACCCAACCTTTTGGTAGCTGCAGACCGGTTGACGTTTCCGCGCCCACTGAAAAAGGGACGTTGATTAATTTTATTTCAGATAACTTAATTTTGTATTTATTTATTTATTTAGAATGTAACACGTTAGAATCAGATCATCAGGTTAAACACAATTACGAGGGTTAGAAAGCAAACACTTGTACTATAACAATTACAAAATTCCATATTTATAAAAAATTCTGGAAGAGGGACGGGAGGAAGGAAAAAAGGAAATATCAAAGCTCAAGTCAAAGACAAATTGTACAAAAATGCCACGATATCAATGTCTACTGACTATGTGAAATGATCTCAGCGCTTCTTATGAGAGTTGAACATCTTAAAATTCCCTCATTCATCATTAACATTTTTTATTTAATAAATTGTTTTTTATTGCTTCGAAGGTTACTGTCGGTGGTAACTTGGCGTGAAGGGGCTCTCAACTGAATCATTTTTATTTGTCGATAATATTTTTATTGTTTATCGGGTGTGTTCGTGTTTTAAACCTATTTTCAATTTTTAAGCACCGTCTATTGCACCCCGGTACCATTTGACTCACGGACCGGTACCGATCTGCGGCCCGAGGGTTGGCGATGACTGCCATAGAATACCACAGACTATTAAAGTATACAGATGGTAGACTCCTCCAAAAATTCGTGGTTGATCATGAAAATTCCAGCAAAATAGGAAAAGCAAAGGCCAAAGTTGAATGTTTTTTCTTTTATTTTTTTATCAACTGCTGCCTTAATAAAATAACATACTCTTTGATTACAAAACAATAATATAAATATTGCAATTCAGGTACAGAGGAACCTCTCATAACGAGTAATTCTCATAACGAGCAAAAAAAATCTGAAAAAGTTGCTCCCTTAACGAGCGATATTTCACGTGACGAGTTACAATGAAAGGGCAAGGCCTGTTTTCACGACATTCACTTGTGAGCCGGCACTTGAGCGCTGGGACTCTAGTTGGAAAACAACGATATTAAGGAGCTTGTGAAAGAGCACAGCCAAGAGCTGACCACCGAAGAGCTTATGGAGTTGCATCGTGTGCACAGCAAGAAATTATGGAGGAGAGCTTGTTTATGGAGAGAGAGGAAGAATTTCCCCTATCTCTGTTACGCGTTATGCGAAATGTCACTCGTTAAGGGAGCAATTTTTTCACTTTTTTGCTCGTTATGCGAATTACTCGTTATGAGAGGTGCTCGTTATTAGATGTTCCACTGTATACATATATGCATGATGGTGGATGTTTAGTATTAAGGAAATTATGAGAACAAAAACAATAAAATAATACAATTTAATTTTTAAAATAAATACACATTTAATTTCATAAAAGCGTACATATTACATAAATTATGATGATTATATATAAATCTAACAGCAATACAAAAATATACTCTTTTATTAAGATTAGTCAATTATTCATCTGGAATGTTATATTATAACCCAGTATATTTTAGGTTTCATATTATGCATCTTTTAAATGTCATAGTTAACACGTGTTTTTATCAATATCACAATTAAATAGTTTGATACTCTAGGTGCCCGCAAGATTTGTTAATGTTTCAATGAATATTGCTCATTGGTTTTTGCGATATCTCATTGGGGAATAAGGAATTAAATTTGATAGTAGGCAATCATCATCTCGTGTTCTCCATTATTATACATATATGGTGACAGAGTAATAGTCAAATTATGTCTGTTTTGTCAAGACATAAAACATTTCTTTAATTCTTACGTTTATTAAGCTGAAAATTATCTCGGTCTTGTAAAATATAAAGGTAACACAAGCCCCAAACATGTTGATTTTTTTCCTGGAATTTGATTTTATTCTAGTTCTAGTTGGTGTTTCTATATTGTAATTTTTAGAGTTATACAAAGTAAAATAATAGAAACTTTATATAAATACTTACAAAATCTTATGCATCAAATTGACATTCCAAAATCACGCTTAAATTAAAAATTTTAATTAATCTAGAAAAAATATTGTCAATCTTTATTGTTGGTGCCGGGAGTCCATTATATTCTTAAATTGCTACATAATCCATATTTCAAATCATATTTCGGTAGATATAGCAACAAGTTAACAACATCAACCTATAAAAAATTCAATATTAGAAGAACCTATCAAAGATTTTATTTAATACTAATACAAAACAATAAACTCAACTTTTTCTCAGGTTTTTACAGATAGATCACAAACTCAACTGAAAAAAAAACACTCAACATAATAAATTGAAATTGTACATACATAAACATAATTTTTTAAAACTACTTTCAATCTAACATCATCACGGAAGCATTTTATTTTTAGATATTAGTATGTTACAGCTTATACAAATTAAAATAGCCCATTAACAACTTATATATTGGTAAAGATAACATTATTTTCAAGTATTAATTGGATTTTAAACTGAAAGAATTCCTAAAAAAATGTCAAAAAAGTTTTGAAAAATGGTATTTTGGCATATGTTAAAATAACAGTTCTTAAAATAATAAAAAAATCCTTGTTTACCAGGTGCCTACTATCCTTACTATACATAGTTTGAAGCTCCGAAGAGTTATACTTGACTTCCAAAATTTATAGATCACGTCATATTATATGGTATTGGCACTACTGAGACTCATATCTACAAATATGATTTTTAGGAAATTTTGTAAATTTATGTAGATCTTTAATACCTTCAATGTATTATTGGTGCCTCAACTTCAGATGAAACAATTACTATTTTTATATGAAAGAAGATAGAAGTCTGTGTATCTCCCGAGGCTTGCGACCGACAGTGTAATTCGAATATACCTATCAGTATAAACATACAGTAGAACTTCCCATAACGAGTATAATTCATTCCAGAATCTTACTTGTTAAGCGAAACACTAATTAAGCGAAACATTTATTGTTTTGACTGCCACGGAAGTCCCGGATCACAAATAAATGTGAAAAAGGGACTTGCCCTTTCTCTGTAACTCGTGCAAGATTGTGCTTGCTAAGGGAGCAACTTTTTCAGTTTGTTTTTGCTTGTCATACGAATAACTCGTTATGAGAGGTGTTCGTTATAAGAGTTTCCACTGTATTGTAAGAAGCTTTACATATATTTTCAATTTAATACAAACAGCGTTTGATAATGTAATTAGAGTTCAGATATGAGAAGATCACTTTTATAATATAACCCTAAAAAAAATGATTTTTGTAGATTCAAAGTTGAGCTAGAGCAAGGTCAAAATTGAATTGAAGTAAAAAAAAATTAATAGATTTTTTTTTACAAATTTTTATATTAATGATAAATTTAATTTCATGGATAAAAATAATATTCTCCTTAACTGTAGTTTTCAAATATTCCAAGTCAAAATATAGCATTTTTGTAATATTCATTGAATTTTTCGTTTGTTTTACTTGGTAAATACAACTATTTATTGGTATTAACCAAGTAAAACTTAAATTAAAAATGGAATAATATTACCACAAAGTGACTACCGAATCAATCAATGAAATTATTAATTTAATTATCTAAATGAATGCATTGAACCTTTTTCTCAACATTAAGTTATGATACATTTTTGGAAGATAAATTATATTGGATTGCTAATCTCAATATGAATTTATTATCTTTTATGCATGTTTTATCTCAAAATATGGATATAATTTATTTTCTTTACTGGTTATCATCATATTTCTAATTACGAGGTAAATAATCATAAATCCAAAACATCAAACGTTCATTAAAGATAAATAATGATTTTTGTAAATTTTAGTTTCTCTCAAGCATTTGACATTTTGGATTTATGATTGTTTACCTCTTACCTACCGATATTATCATCAATGATATTAATCCTATCGTTAAAATAAGATAAATTATATGTAATTAACATATTGGTACATGCTTATTGAATAATTTCATAATGCAATAGTATAATAATACTTTTTCATTTAATTGTCATGTATTATACAACACAAATACATTAACAATTATAAAATAACACTGTTTATATTAATAGATGGACCATATATGTATTCATTTTTTGGTGATATCTACCATTTCTAGAAACAACGCGCCCAGCAACAAAAAATATAAATGTATTAAATTTATTTGAAATTTTTATTAATATTTTATATTTATTAGATTTGCATAGCAAAGGTGAGTATTAATCAAAATAAGTTAATTATTTCATGTTCGATACACCATAAAATTACACAAAAAAAGACCTATTATCCAAGGTATTTTTCTTATTCCACATGGAAATATTGGCAAAAAAACTTTGTAGATATTACACTATAGCCCTTTAATAATACATAAGTAGTTTAACATGAGGAATAAGAAGTAAGTTACTTTGTAAATAAATCTGTGGTAATAAGTATTAAAAATATACATATAAGCATTAATTTCATTATCTTAATTGACTCACTCAATTATGCAACAATAATGCTGCGTATTTTAACATAAAATTAAACATAATTTATTCCTCAAAAAATGTACTACAATCCTTTTGTAACTATTTAATAATTTATCACAGATAAAATGGTTGTGAAATTCGGTCAAATCTTTCTAAATTTACTACACAGTTATAATCCACTACCGCCCTGAGCTGTCACTGTTGCAAATGCCTGATCGCTTGTATTGAAAAAGTTAGGCGCTTTACCTTCTTTTACTATTCGTAACGCTTGGAGCACTCTCGCCGTATCTAACTCTTTTTCAGAGGCCTTTTCATTATCCAAAAATATATCAGACATCCTGATATCAAACTGTTCGATTACCTTAACACGGTAATCGACTACAGACGCCACGGGATTGGCAGTTAATCTCAGACTTTCCAAACACGGGAGTTTGCAAATATGCTGAACTTCTTCGACATCGGAAATTATGTTACAACTTAAATCGAGGTTTTCCAAAGAATACAGTTTGCTAAATCCGGCAAGCGAAGATATTTGGTTCTGCGATAGATTGATGTAGTTTATTTTCCCGATCTTGGAATGCCAGTCCTGACACGACGTGAAGAGATTTTCGCTTAGATTCAGATGCGAAAGATGCGGTAAACTGGACAGGTTACATATTTCACTAATCTTATTTTTATTCAATATTAACTTTTGCAATTTCGGAAGTAGACAGATACTTTTATCTATTTCAGAAATATTGTTAGTGCTGAGATTCATTTCAATGAGTGCTTTCCAATTCTGTAAAAAAAAAAAATTAGTAGGATCTATTCTAAAAACCAATTTCATCAATATATATTAAACAAAACCTAGCGTATATTTTTTTAGATTCCCAAAATAAAGTAAGGAAAAGAAAACAAAAAAATAAAAATTACAGCACCATGAAGATGGCCCCTATAATGATGGTCATAAATATCGACACGTTTAGGGTAAGTGTGGGGCAAGGAATCATATAACATTGTTAGTGATCAATAATTTTAAATTGATTTCCTTAAAACTGGCAACGATAAATTCTACCAAAATACTTGTTCATCATCAAACATTTAACGTTTTAGATTTCCAATTCTTTACCATGCATATAATTGTATTAACACATAGTTGTCGGGTGGATTTTTCATCAACTCCGGCCCTTATTATACTCAGACAGTATGCCACCCGACCCTCATTATACTAATCACAAGTAACCGCGAACCCAATTTCGATCTGTACTACATATATTCTTTGGCGTCTCTTGCGCTCTACCAAAAGTAAGCAAGTAGAATGTATATAAACGTCTCCCGCTCTTTACTAACGGTATTTAAAAGACGCTTTCAAGCATTTCCCGCAAACAATGTGTTAATACAGGGTTTAACCAAATAAATATACCCATTAATCCATAACCTTCAAGGGTCTTTAAATTCTTAAACATTGATCTAACATTGACCAATTTAAAAAAATACTCTCAGAAAGGAATAGAAAAAATATTATAAGCAGATCAATTCTAGAAAAGTCACTTACCAGTTGATTAGAATTATTTTCAATATTCTTATGGATAATATCACATAGAATAATATCACTTATTTTCCTACAATTTGTCTTATGCACTCTCAAAACTTTCAATGAATCTCTGAGGCTACCTGTAAAACAAATTGATAAAAAAATATTAGTATTTTCACAATGATAAAAATATTAAATAAAAAAAAATATTTATGAATTAAAAAAAAAACAGACCTGTACTTGTTATATTTTGCAGTGGGAATTTTAGAATCAGCAATTCGGTGAGTGATTTAAATGGAATTAAATCGAATGACAATTTGTTTGGTATTATGTTGCTTGTTCCGATGAAGTTGTCATTTCCTTCTACGTGCAAAGTGTTCAACTGAGAACAAAAGTCTAATACGTGACTGAAATCATATTTGCTGTCCACAAGCTCGAAAGAAGAACATGGCTGCTTCAGGCGTTCACTGATCGCATATAACTGAAAAAATAAGTAAATTAGTGAGTAAAATTAATTTCATTAGTTGATTTGGCAGTCACTTTGTGGTAAAAAATCTATCCATTTTTAATTTAAGTTTTACTTAGTAAATACCTCTATTTCTTAAAATCTATTGTGTCATATGTTTTGATGCATTCCGTATATGGTATTTGAAAATGATGTGGAATGCATCGAAACACGTGTTACAACAGATTTAAAGAAATAGTGATATTTACTAGGTAAAACTTAAATAAAATAAAAAGTTTAATTAGTACCTAAACTAACTGGGGCCATCTCAAATGGGGTATTATAAACCACTTTGATCTGTCTCAAAGCTACATTTTTAAGAATCTCACAAACCAAGGCTGTGTATGAATAAAATTATAAATTGGAGAACGTTCTGGTTTACTTTGACTCATTTTCAACCTCCATCCAATCTCATGGAAGTTCTTAGAAAATACAGTAAAATCTCAATACAACAGACTAGTTGGAGGGAGGGGGTGTCCATTAAAACCGAAAGTCCGTTATATAAAAATAGGTTTAAAATAAATCAAAATTTGAACACTGTCTTTGGATATAAATAAATAATATTAAACACAAATAAAATTCTTTTTATTGTCTTAGGACACTCTTTGCACGTTATTGTTTGATATCAACTAGCTTACTTTCGATAATCCTGCTTTGAAAAAGGAATCAAGTTTGGTTTGCACTTTTGAAATTTGCTGTTTTTTTTACAATAATTTTAATTTTATTACAATTATGAATTTTCATTTGCGGACAATATAGTTGAATTTCGTTATCTGATGAATAGTCAATAATTTTACTGAATTTTTCGTCCATTATATCCGGAGTTTGTTAAATAGAGGTCTGTTATATTAAGGTTTAACAGTATTACTCAAAATATTGGATCGGACAAATATAATAGAGCTACAAATTTTTCAAAAAAGAGTTAAATGTCTTATCAATATTTTTTTATAAATTCAATGAAAAATAATACATTTATTTTCATGATGGTGACACATTCTGAGGGCAATTAATAACAGCCATTGACCTTTTTTATTAATTTATGAACTGATATTGATTTCATTGCCAGATTTGATTATTTAACTGTCAAACATCATAAATATAAAGTAAAAAAGTAATGCCAATGAGTGTAATCTCACTTGCCTACATAGATAACAGTTAATAACATTTGAGTGAAAAAAAAGATAACATGAAACTCGTAAAGATAATGATGAAAAATAAACAACAACAAAAATACAAAGTATCAACCTCGAGTGGTGTAAATGTGTAAAGGTTAGATCTTTCCAACAGTCTGTCGCCGTCTATGAAAAGCTTCATCGCTAAACTTTGCAAAAGGAATACTATGTCGTATTCTTGGAAATTTAGGAACCTAGCAAATTCCCGTGGCATCGTCAGTTGCAGATAGTTAAAAACATTTTTTAAATACGCGTCCAATCTTTCTCGCCTCTGTTCCACAAACTTTGGACATTTATTTCGAATAGCTTTCTTGGGTGGCAGTAAATCCTTAGCGACGCCATGGTCAGCCACTAATTTAGAGTGCAGTTCGTCGAAGTCTTTATATCTATGTAACACTGTCCAAGATACGTGGTTTATTTTTATTTTTATTTTGTAGAGCGTGACATTTTCAACTTCTTCAACGTCATATACATCGACGTTAGCATCATTTTTATGCTGTGTGAAGCAAGACATATTTAAACAGCTATATTTTACGTGATCACTCTTACAACGCAAATAAAACTATTATATTGCATAACTTAAACATAAAACTACAAAAATAACAACTCCCAAGAGAGATCACAAAAACGTCATCGCAATTAGCAAAATATATCTGTCACTAGCCGAAGTTGGCTGCCATGATATGCTGTCATAATCATGCGGGCATGCAGTCAAACTGATTAAACTTAATAACTTAGTTTTTAGGTACTCACCTCACCCGATTGAGATTTTAAATAACGAGGTAAGTTGTATAAATATGATATTGGGGCAAATTCCAACAGAGGGAAAAAATATTCTTCCTTTACTTATTTATTGTTACTTTGTTCACTCTTTTTTTGTATAAATTTTTTCAATGTAGGCAGAATATTAAAAGTAAAAAAAGAAAACTTATAAAATAAAATAATTACTAAATCAATATTAGAAACATTTCTTGTTTTGTCTTTACATCGAAAAACATTATTTTTTCATTCATCAATGAAAATAGGAAAAGCTCGGTTCTGAATTTACAAATAAAGAATAAAAGTGAAAACAAAACATGATATAAACAAGTTATTAGATGCGTTTGGTTACCATTCTAATGGCTAGACATAAACCTAGTATGTTTTTTCAGTCTATTCCTTTCGTTTCCTGGAAGTCCATCTAAAGCGTAAGGCTTGTCATCTTTCTCGTGCAATAACTACAGTTACTGTCGATCAAGGCAGTACAGCATCAGTCCAAGGCTCTTGTGTCACGGTCGCAATAAAAGGAATCATTAATTCGGTCATTCAGCGCTACATTAAAAATATTTTTAAACCAGAATTGAAAAACTGAACAATATTATAATATATTTGGGTAGGTACTTTAAAAAATTCATTTTATTCGATAATCGTGACAAAAAATATAATAAAACCCAGATCAACCGATAGAGCCCTGCCTTTAATTGTTAATCAATCAAATTACATTCAATTTATCGTTTAAATCAGTAAAATTAAAAAGATAGGACGTCTTCCGCTTTCATTTCAATCGGGGTCGTGCTGGCTGCGTGTCGAGTGTCGCTTGGTATGCGAGCCGAGCTGAGGACCGTGAATTTGTCATTGACGGATTCACTTTTCGCTAGTTCGGTATAAATGAGTTTTTCGGCGTAATTTGAATAAAGTAACCGAGGAATATAAAAGATCGGTGTTTGCTTAATAGGTATGTTTTCTAAAATAACTATTTTATCAATAAACCGCCACTTAAAATGTCAGAGGGAGGCTCCTTTTTTCAATGAAGTGCACCTATCGCGATTGTCATATTTTGTATGATTGACTAGTATTTATTACAAAATGTCACTCTAAAAATAGTATTATTAGATCGTGCAAGAAGTGAAATTTACCTGTAGATAATTTTCATTACTATATCAATATGAATAATGTTTTATATTCCAATCTCCCTTCTTCATATTCAATATTGTGGTGTTGGCTGTTTTTTTAGCTTATCTGCTGAATGTCTGCATATTCATGTGTTAATTGTTGATAAGGTTTTAAATCGTTGCTTTGAATATAAACATTGTGGGCGTCTAAATAAATCTCGTTTATACATTGTTATAGTTGTGTGATAAAGTGATTAACACTTTTTTGTTAAATATTTAATTTCAGGCCAAGATGCCTGCTGTTCGAGGCGATGGAATGCGAGGATTGGCGGTGTTCATCGCAGACATCAGAAATTGTAAGTTTGTTTTTATATTTAGTAAAAGAAAACTTCAAAGATTTAATTCAGAAAGGTTCAAAAAATTGTATAGACTAATGGAGTTTGAATTGGTTATAACCATTATCTTTAAGAAACATTTTTAAAATCCTTGTAACAATGTACGTTTTTGCATTATCGGGTTTTGAAATGCAAAAATATGTCCATATTCCAAGTATTTCCTAAATAAATAAAAAATAATTAGCAAGATAAGCCATATCAGAACATGTGAGATATCTGAATTCCTGGCAACTTGGTGATGTTAGTAATTTCACAAATAACATTAAAACTTGTGATATTTTAACTGTGTTATATACTACGCATACATAGATGTAATGGTTCATTTGTTGGAGTTATATTATAATCCTTAACGAGACTGTATTTCTTATCCTTTGAAAATTGCAATATCATCAAATTAGAAGTTGAATAAAATCACGTTCCATGGTCAACAAATTCAACAAATTAAACAAAATGCTACCAGATATCATTCTAAATAAGTTTAGCATAACTAAAGTTAGTTCTGCTTTCGTATTTGACAAAACCTGCACATTATTCAAGTAATTTATTTCTAAACTCAAATCAAAGTTTTGATTTTTGACTAAACCGTGACAAAATTGATTCAATTTGGCTACTGCTTTGCCACTATAGACAAAATATAGATATTGTCTTATATTAAAATTCTAGTTCTGTCAATGAGAAATCGCAAATAGCATTTACTTCAATAAATTCTGTGATAATCAATGCACAATATTCACTTATCATTCACAATCTTATTGATCATTCACAGACACTTAAGTCGAGTTTTAGTTTCATTTGATGGTTCATCATCAATGACTCTGAATATCAGATTAAAACTCATTTCTCTACTTTTTTGAAAATTTAACATCTGCTATGGTTTTTTTTTTTGTTTGTCTTTCACTATTTTCAACATAACTTATTGACAATTGCGATAATTTCAATCTCTTTTTGACTAGGCAAAAGTAAAGAAGCAGAAATAAAGAGAATCAACAAGGAGCTAGCTAACATCCGCAGTAAGTTCAAAGGAGATAAGACATTAGATGGATACCAGAAGAAGAAGTATGTCTGCAAGCTGCTCTTCATTTTCCTCTTGGGCCATGATATTGATTTCGGCCATATGGAGGCTGTCAACCTTCTCTCCTCCAACAAATACTCGGAAAAACAGATTGTAAGTTTGCATTTTTTTATGGTTACCTCAATCAATAATTAAGAAACCTGTTCTAGCGGCATTAATGTCCCATTTTATAGCACGATAGTAAAAGAAGTAGCCTATTTAACATTGGATTCGTAAGCTTTCGTCTGTCGGACTACCCAATATGTGTAAATGTGTGGTATGTGGTTTGGATTTGAAGCGCAATACTCATCACCATAGCTTTGTACCATTAATTAATGAGTCGACTCCATCTGCTTCTTATGTGATGCCCTATGCGCCATTTGGGTGTATTCACAGCACTCCCAAATATGATTACGAACTTAGGGTAAAACAATCATTTAAAGGTATTGTCTGTCTGCTTAAGATATTTAACAGGATGTAATTTTTCTGTATCTGACAACATTGTCGATCACTTTTTTTGTATAAAATTTCTTTTGGTATTATTGTAACCAAAAATAATTATGAAATATTTTGAAACATACAACGCCAGGGATATTCACATTTAGCGTTGGTTTTGTAAATGAAGGTTTTATATATTTTTAATTTGTCTTTACGTGGATGTATGTATACAGACAAAGAGCTAATTGATTTTTAGATTGTAAACTTATAATTTGTGTTTATAATAGACAATATTTTTTTAGGGATATTTATTCATCTCTGTGTTGGTCAACACTAACAGTGATCTCATAAAGTTGATCATCCAAAGCATCAAGAACGATCTGCAGTCACGTAATCCAATTCATGTCAACCTGGCGCTGCAGTGCATTGCCAATATTGGCAGCAAGGATATGGCGGAGGCCTTTGGAACTGAAATTCCCAAACTTCTTGTTTCCGGGTATGTATATCGACTTTTAAATGTCAAAGATATTTAAAATATTGATGTTTTGCAATTTAAATTGTTCATGTGCATGTGTAATTATTACTCCTATATCCAGTACATATTACTATTGAAGGCACCATTTAAAGGGGAGAAAATATCATTCAACTTGAATATTTCATGTGCTGCCAAAATATGATGCTGTTTTTTTCTTCTTATTTTATCTAGAAATTGTTCTTTTTTTTTCAAAATACATATTCATTTACGACACATCTTCCTGTGAAAATCAACAGTCTTCCATATCGGCATCTGATATTGAAATTTGAAACCTCGAATATGAATAGTATTAATAAACAGTATTTTTATTTGGTGAATGTTTATTCAAATAGATCTTCTATTTGTGTTCTGAAAAAAGATTGTCTTTAAAATTTAACGTGATTTTCATCCCTAGGTTTTTCACAAATATTCAAATAATTTGATACTGTTTGACTCTCATCCGACTAAGTGTAAAGTTTTATTTTATTTTAAAATAAAAAAAATAACATGTTTATGGATCAATGCATAGTTAGACAATTCTACTCATTTAAAATAAAAACATTTGTTATTTTTATAATTACTTGTTGGATGTTTTACAGAAATCAACAATTGTAGTTACAATTTGTTGATGTTGTATTACATACTCGTTACAGGGATACTATGGACGTAGTCAAACAATCCGCCGCCCTCTGTCTTCTACGCCTGTTCCGCACTTCTCCTGAGATAATCCCCGGCGAAGAGTGGACCTCTCGCATCATCCATCTCTTGAACGACCAGCATATGGGTGTGGTTACCGCCGCTACTTCGCTCATCGACGCTCTTGTCAAGAAGAATCCCGATGAATACAAGGGATGCGTCAATTTGGCTGTCTCTAGATTGAGTCGGGTAAGTTGCTTGTCCATCTCCTTAGTGTAATGGTCAGCACGCTCGGCTACCGTACTGGAGGTCCCGGGTTCGATTTCCAGGGGGAGGGGGGGTCAAATAAATAAAAGTGATTTTGGCACTCTAATTTTTATTCAATATTACCCTGGACTGGTACCTGAAGCGGGTGGCTGATCACTTTTCCTTTATGTGTTAACGATCAAGATAACATTGTGTGTGTATATAATGCAGTGCCCTATGCACCATCGGGTGCGATGAGGGTTTGAAGAGAAGAAGAAGTTGCTTATAATATAAATAGTACAACAATGACTTCAAACCGGTACCCTTAGTGGGAATAGCACTAATATTCACTATCAGTCTATAGTAGTATAGCAGATATGAGAATATGAAGGAAATATTGTGAAAAAAATGGTTTTTTTTATTACCAAATTGGAGCTACCTTAATTTGTGAGTCATGACAGACTGCTTACTTGTTTTACCTCTTAAATTGTGATAATCAACTGAGTTGTTTTTACCCTTGCCAATTGTGACTAGCTATTAACTTTTTTTTCCCTTGCAAACTGTGATAGATAATTCGCTCACTCCTTTCAAGAACGTCATAAATCAAAAAACTCAATTTTTCAGGAGCATGTTTTTAAAGTTTAAAAATATAATACAATGTATTAAAAATAAATATCAAGCCACTTATTGAACTTTTTGCTGTGCAACAGATCTTTTTAGGTAAAACCTGAAGATTTTTTCTCCATTTGAAAAATATTAAGTATATTTAAAAAAATAATTAAACAATACCTTTTCTTCAAAATGCAAAAACAACACTTTTTGCCCTGTAGCGGGTAAATATTGAGTTGAAAATATGCCTCTTTTGCTGAGATGTAGTACATTTTCTGGGCATTCCGAAAACATGCACAACTGAAAATTGTCGATTTTTGATTTATGACGTTTTTGAAAGGAGTGAGCGAATTATGTAATTTTATTGCAAAAGGCGACACTTTATTTACACATTTCGTTGCGGGAAACGCTTAAAAGCGTTTTTTACATACTGTTGGTAGAGAGCGGAAGACGCTTATAACCATTGTACATATTTGCCAACTTTTAGTATAGCATGAGAGATGCCAAAATATATTGTACAGATTGGAATTGGGTTTACGGGTACTTGTGATTAGTATACTGAGGGTCGGGCGGCAGGCTGTCTGAGTATAATTAGGGTCGGGAGTGATGAAACAACTGCTTGACTACAATGTATTAACTTTTTAATTGCTACTGCCTTATTTCATCATTTCAGGTTGTCATACACTATCAACTACTAGTTACTTTTTCTGGATGTGAAGGTTTGCTGGATTTATTCCCTCGCAACAAGTCACAGCTCGCTAACTTTTTGATTTTAATAACTGACCACTGTACAGATTGTGATAAAGAGCTTTTTTTCTTCTCCGTATTAGTCCTCATTACTGAGGGTTGTGACCCTTGTGGAAGCAATGACTCTTCTCCAGTTATCCCTTGACTGCGCTGCACGTAGCGGTCCAACCACCGAGGTGCCTGCTGCTGCTTTAACTTGATCGGTCGATCGTGTGGGAGATCTTGTTCTTCCTCTCTTTTCTGCTCTTCGATAGACAGCAGTTTGTGATTAATTGTGACTGATTGATATCCCCCTTGCAGACTTGCTTCACAGATTGTGATAGATAGCAGTTTGTGATTTATTGTGACTGATTGTTTTCTCCCTTGCAGACTTACTTTACAGATTGTGATAGACAGCAGTTTGTGATAAATTGCGACTGATTGATTTCCCCCTTGCAGATTTGCTTCACAGATTGTGATAGACAGCAGTTAGTGATTAATTGTGACTGATTGATTTCCCCCTTGCAGATTGTAACGGCCAGCTACACGGACCTGCAGGACTACACGTACTACTTTGTGCCGGCGCCGTGGCTGTCTGTGAAGCTGCTTCGGCTGCTGCAGAACTACTCCCCGCCCGCGGCGGACGAGCCCGGCGTGCGCGGCCGCCTGTCGGAGTGCCTGGAGACCATCCTGAACAAGGCGCAGGAGCCGCCCAAGTCCAAGAAGGTGCAGCACAGCAACGCCAAGAATGCCGTGCTGTTTGAGGCCATCTCACTCATCATCCATAATGACAGGTAATCCTTTATAATGAATAAGTGCTGTAGTTATTACTGCGATCTAGGAAATATGTATATAGAAAAAAAAATATCAACCACCGTCATTTTAATCAAATTATTTTTAACTGTCACAAAGAGTGTTCCGAATTCACAAAGTAATATTTTTGAAGACTGCATGTGAAAAAGTATTGCCTGCAATATAAAAAAGTCACTAATACTGCCTTTCAATGAATAATAAAATTTCGATGTCATTAAATCTTAAAAATTAGTTCCAAATGTAGGAATAGAATTATATATACACCAGAGCAGTCCTTTAACTAAAAAATGATTTTGAAAGTATTAGGTTCATAGCTGTTTCATTTAAAAATAAAAATCATATTTTTGAATAATTTATATCGAGCCATTCTCGTAAAATACTACCTTGACAACACAACGACATAGAAATAAGGCCTACATTAGAAAAAGGATGATAACCATGTAGTTATGCGGTTCGCTATATTCAATCGGGGAAAATTTTAATGTCAACTATCATCTTTTTTCTAATGTAGGCCTTATTTCCATGTAGTTATGTTACCTCATCCCTTGTCTATTGAATCACACTTGTGATAATTGCAATCATTTTGCTCTGTTATAATTTCGCGAATGATTTTGTCCGCAGTGAAGCGAATCTCCTAGTACGCGCTTGCAACCAGCTGGGGCAGTTCTTGAGCAATCGGGAAACCAACCTTCGATACCTGGCTCTGGAGTCCATGTGCCACCTCGCCACTTCAGAGTTCTCGCACGAGGCTGTGAAGAAGCACGAAGATGTCGTCATTCTGTCCATGAAGGTGACTATTTTATCCTGTCTCATTTTTGTATGTACAGAATTTTAACAAATTCTCATCTCATTATGATATGTTACTGCTCTATAGATATGCATTTTCTCATTCTATGTCAAATTTGGCCTCTTATAATAATAATAATAATTTTGGATAATTTATGAAGCACCATCTTCGTAAAATACTACCTTAAGGGCGTTTGTGCACTACACGGAATTTTACCGTCTGGCACTTTAGTTAGCATATAAAACGGATGATTGGCTTGGATTGGCTCGTACTTTTGTCTTTTTTTCTTTGGATCGGTGTGCTCGATTGGTTTGTGATCACGGTGCGCGTAAATTCGATCACGCTAATCTGTCGTAGTCGATTTTATTTTTCAAAACCGGACTGCCGGACGGTAAAATTCCGTGTAGTGCACAAGCTGCCGAAGGGTGCTATAATCTACAAATATTGAAAATCGTGACCATATATAGTCCCCATTTAGGCAACCTTTGCTACAAAGCAATACAGTGATCTTTAAATAAAATACCAAAACCAAAAATATAATATTTATGTTTTTCAATGTTTTATTTCCAATTGTAGTTATATTTTATATAAATTTTTTCTTATTTATTGTATCTGCAGACAGTTGGTAGAATTCCATATTGAATTGTTGGGTAATATATCCAAAATTAAACAAGGTTTATTGGATTGAATTCTACATTTATTTATGTATATATTAATACTTGATGCGTTTCGTCTTATTAAGACATTATCAAACACTCTAACGCGTCACGTATTAACATATACATAAATAAATGTAAAATTCAATCTAATAAACCTTGTTTAATTTTGGATATATTACCCAACAATTAAAAAATTTCTGCCCATACTTGAATGCTAGGTGCCGAAAAAAAACCTTTTGTTTGAAACGGATTTGGGATGGGTTTTTTGTATAAAAAAAAACATGAATATACTTACTACTATAAACAAAAAAAGTTTTTTAATTAGTGTCAATTTGTGTTTTTTGCCATTCTCAACCAGGTCACGAATTGAATTTTCATAATAAATTGTAAAAATTATTATTTTTTAAATGCATATTTTGTATGTTTTTTTCCCAAAAAATATTTATGAATTTTAATGAATTGAAACCATATGTTAGCAGCCCTGTATTATTTTTTTTATTAAAAGCTGATAAACACTAAAAATGTATGAAAAATGGCAATTTCTATCTTGACGTCCCACATTTCCCACTGTTCATGTTAAAATATGTTGGTATTTCAAAAATGTGAAAAAACAACAATATAAACCTATTAGTGCATGAGAAACATTTTACGTTGAAAAATATTGAGTAGCTATTTGTGTTATTTATTAATATTTTAATTGGCCTTCTCCAACATTACAGTAGAAATAATGTGGAATGTATCGAAACACTTGTTAAAATAAATATGAAGAAATAGTGGTATTTACCAAGTAAATATTTATAAAAAATAAAAGGGTAGATATTACCACTATGTGACTGCCGAATGAATTAATAAAGAATAATATTTTCCTTTTATTTTAGATGGAGAAAGACGTATCGGTCCGCCAGCAGGCTGTGGATTTGCTTTACGCCATGTGTGACAAGTCAAACGCCGAGGAGATTGTGCAGGAGATGTTGGCTTACCTGGAAACGGCTGACTATTCCATTAGAGAGGAGATGGTCCTTAAGGTGGCCATATTGGCCGAGAAATATGCGACAGACTTCACATGGTCAGTGTTTGATATTCAAATTGTAATATTAATGAGCTTTTTTTCAATAGTTATGCTTCAAAAAAGTTTTTCTTATTATTAACTAGCTGTATCAGGCCACGCGTTGCTGTGGCTTCGTCTGGTTAAATGAAAAAGAAAGTACACATTTCTAGTACGTCTTAATTTCAAAATGCTTGTGAAATCGAAATTGAAATGAAAATATTAAAAATCTATAGAACAACAACGCAATCGAAAATATTGAAAATGCTGAAGTGATGGCAGCTGTAAAAAAGCATGCTGTCTGCCATGAGCTACATTTTTTTTTATTGCATGTGTTGCTCTTACGTTCAAATGATGGCGCTGTCATTGCTGTCGCAAAAGCTGTTTAAAAAAAAAAACAAAAAATAATCTGACAGGTAAAAACGCCACTCAAATGTTACATTTTTATTTATTTTGAGGCTGAACATGCACGTATTCAAATGCAACATTGTGTCAACATTTCATAGCAATCAGTGAATTACTTTAGATGAACGATTTTGAACAAAGGAACATTGATATTTTTATTTTTATTGTTACGGTGTATGTTTCATGTTACATATATTTGCAGGTATGTGGATGTGATACTTAACTTGATAAGAATAGCCGGAGACTATGTGTCTGAGGAAGTGTGGTATCGAGTTATACAGATAGTCATCAACAGGGAAGAAGTACAAGGCTACGCAGCTAAAACTGTATTTGAGGTATTATTTTTATTTATTAATTTTTTTTTAAATTATATTTATATGCCTAAGCTTTTAATAAGTAACAAAAGTAAAACAGCAGAAAATACCATTCACTTTAGTAAGTTATATATTCTTCATTGGCTGAAAATTATAAGAATTTTGACGAATCATATTGACAGGTGCCATTGACAAAATAGAATGTTTGTTTCTCTGTGCGATCTTTCATTGTCTTTGATTTTATCTATGGCGGTAAATCATCTATCAAATTATGTGTGTCTTGTATGGACTCAAGTTTTCCTTCAAATGTTGTGTTTCATATATTGAATATTTGTTTCTGTTATGGAATAAAATGGAAACATGAAAACTCATTGGTAATATAAAACAATATTCCATTGTGGCAAACGTGTTTATGGAATGCAATTTTATTAAACTTCTTATTGGATGTGAAGGAGGCGAGGAGTGTATGTCAGGACAGAAAAGTGTGGCGTTCCATCCTTTCTGCCTACCCCTGCGGGGAAACGGCGTGATGGTAGTAGTAGTAGTCTTATTGGATAATATTGTAATTTTTTAAACTTAAAAACTAACATCATAAAATATGAAAATCTAGTATGTATATAAATTTAGTATGATCGATCAGCGTCTTATCATATACCGGTTCTTCCTTCTTTTCAAATCATATCATTTTTAATTTAAGTTTAACTTATTAAATACATACCACTATTTCTTAAAATCTGTTGTGACACATGTTTCCATTCATTTTCAAACACTATTACTAAGTTAAGCTTAAATTAAAAATGGATAGATTTTACCACAAAGGACTGCTGAATCAATTAATGAAATCAAATAATTTCACTTCGCCATTATTATCGTATTATGTATTATTTTTCAATCTCAATGCCACCGTGGAAGTGAAAATACTGACATTCTTTAATTTTCGTCGCGCCCATTTTCGACCAAAAAACTATGTGTGGAGAGATACTATGCTAGACTCTGGGATAAACATTGCTATGTTTTCAGGCGCTGCAAGCCCCGGCTTGTCACGAGAACATGGTGAAGGTCGGAGGATACATCCTGGGAGAGTTTGGCAACCTGATTGCCGGCGACCAGAGATCTTCACCCCTGGTCCAGTTCCAGCTTCTGCATTCTAAGGTAACTGCATCATTTAACTAGTCACTACAATCTCGATTCACCAAGATGGATGTTAAAAATAATTTGGGTGAAACTTCTTCATCTGCGACATCATCAACGGCATCAATGTGTATTTTTTGTTGATTTTTTTAAACAAGTTTGTAATTTTTCCAGTACCATCTCTGTTCTCCGATGACTCGAGCCCTCCTGCTGTCCACGTACGTGAAGTTTGTGAACCTGTTCCCCGAAATCCGCACCCAGATCCAGGACGTGTTCCGGCAGCATTCCAATCTCCGTTCGGCCGATGCTGAACTGCAGCAAAGAGCCTCAGAGTACCTCCAACTCAGCATCATCGCAAGCTCTGATGTCCTGGTAGGCATTTCATCCCTCTGCCTACTACTGCTATTACTACCATCACTCTGTTTCCCTATAGGGATAGGCTGAGAGGATAGATATATACTCCTGATATACACTCCTAGGTTCCTTCACATTCATACATCTTGTCATTCATGCCCTCCGATTACGACTCTTTACCACCAGATTTTGGGTTCTGATTGATCTGGTTGTGGCAAGATTTATTTGACCATTCTTGTTCTTACATTCACATTTGCCAAATACACTTTCTAAGTCATTCTCTTGTTATCCATTCACTCTACGTGCCCATACCACCTTAAAGAACTTTTCTAAATCTTTTCAATTATCTCTAGTTCATCTCTCTGACAAATGTGTAGTAAAATATTATTTTTCCGCACTCACTTTGATAGTTTTACTGCAATGTATGTCCATATTGACATTTGACTGGCATTGTGTCGTAGTCTGTTTGATACTCTACAGCGCCACTGATGTCACGTATTTGATTCTCGACATTTGCAAAATAAATTGAAGAAAGGTTTATCTTTAGTCTGTCTTAGCGTTGAATTGAATACAAGGCTTGAACTAAGGCTCTATGTGGCTTCACAATTAGACTTATCAAATGAAATTAATTTTATTTGATGAGTCTAATTGTAAAACCCACACAAGGTGGGTTTTTTGAAATTTCGTCTCAACTAATTTTTTTTTTCATACAGACAACCAAAAGGTTTTTATATGCAATAATAGTGGAACTGTATAGTTGTTTTTAGACTCAAAATATAGTAGACTAAAAAATCTGTGTTTGATTTAACAATTAATATTTGAACTGTATACATAGTTGTTTTTATATAAGGAAAAACATTAAAATTTTAATTCAATTTCATTCTGAACGCTATGAACTGATAGGACGACTTTTGGTATGACCCGACTTACTTATTGACCGGTTTATACTGCTTGTTCGATGTATTATACAGTATAGTAAATCCATTCATCTCCTTTTACTTATCACATAAACAAAGAAAAACAATAATTTTATTCCAGTATTTTTTTGTCCGGAGCAAACAGATAACAATATAATGCAACATTTAAAATGTAAATGTTATTTCACAATTTCGCCAATTACACCAGAGATGTCAAATGTTTTTGACCTGCGAGTCATATATGGAAATAATAATGACGTAACTTTGGGTGCTGATATCATACACCAACTCAGCAAAATCAATACAAAATTTTGTACAAAGTCCAAAAAATATAATGATGACCCACTTTGCAACATCTTGATTTCTATTTCAAAAACTTACTTCAAACACGATTATTTGAAGATTTTATTAAATTTAAATACTTTTAGATATTATCTTCTTCTTCTAACCCTTATCCGCACCCAATGGTGCATAGGGCACTGCATCATATTGACGCAGTGTTAACTTGATCGTTACTTACATGAAGGCAAGGTGATCACTCCTGCGCTTCAGGGACCAGTTTAAGGTAATATCAAATGAATATTAGAGTGTAAAATCACTAATATTTATTTTCACCTCCCCTTGGGAATAGAACCCGGGACCTCCAGCACAGTAGCTAAATATGCTAACCATTACACCATGGCGGCAGATACCTAGATATTATAGGAACACAAATAATATATATATTTTTTTAAAACAAAAAGCTTCTACAACCTACCGAGAATAGCACTTGCAAAGTATCAGATTTGAAGTGGTGTCGGAATGTTTCAGATTATATATACTTCAATGTTTTTTTTTATCATCAGGCCACAGTACTCGAGGAGATGCCGGCATTCCCCGAGAGAGAGTCTTCTATCCTGGCCGTACTAAAGAAAAAGAAGCCCGGTCGGGTCCCGGACAATGAGATCAGGGCATCCAAGAGTCCGCACCCGCCTTCCATCACCGGGACCAATAACCACGATACTCACAACTCTAGGTATCCTATCCCAATTATCACTTGCTAACTTAACCCTTTCCACTCTGACCATTTTTTCTCATAACTGATCAGCTACTCTGACCAAAAAAATGTGACGTTTTTCTACCATTAAAATAAATATTTTGGTTCCCTAATTTTGGGACACTCTGTCTGGCAATTCGTATGACCATGTTAACACATTGTAATCGGATCACGTATTGATACGTGTTTAGCAAATTAATGCTAGAAAGCGGATCACGTATTTATACGTTTTTGATAGATTGTTAGTGGAGCGCGGGCCACGGTCAAATACGGGTTCCAATATACTTGAGTTTTCACTATATAACGTCTGTAGGGTTGTAGCCATGCAGGTAAAAACCTTTTGAGAACAAAAGATGGGTTGGATGGGATTGAGGACAATAGATAACGGTACATATAACGGTCTACATGCAACACTAAGACGAAGATTAATATTTTTTTTTAGTTTATTTCACTACTCTTTGGTGGTTGGACGTTGCTAAAAGCTAAATATTGAGTACATAGATATTATGTATATATATATATATATATATATATATATATATATATATATATATATATATATATTATGTACATATATATATTATGTACATATTTACATTTTATTTTAGTGTTTAAAAGTTAAAATACTTTTGATAAATTTTCGATGTAACAGACATTTTTACCAAGATTGTGATTGAAAGTTTGTTATTTTTTTTAGTTAGTTATATTATTATATTTTGTTTTATCCCATAAAAAAATGTCTCACCACAATGAAGATAGTGACCAAGAAATATACACCGACAATTTATCCGACAGTGAAAGTGATTTTGATAGTGATGATAGCGATCTAGTTGATGATGAAGATATTATTCCACTGCCTACAACATTTACCCGCAGAACCATTTCGTCTAGTTCTGACGAAGAAGAGGTTGATGGTTGGCCTATAAATGATAATCCCCCAGTTCTTGAAGATTTTTTTGGTATTCCTGGAATTACCTTGAATAATACTCCAAAAACGCAGATGGATGTGTTTAAATTGTTCATAGACGACGATTTTTTTAAGTCTTTGGTTATTGAATCCAACAGATATTATTATCAAAACATCGACCGACTAAAATCACAAACCAAAGGTATCAAATGGAAAGATTTCACCATTCCGGAAATGAAAAAGTTTGTAGGTCTCATAATATTCATGGGGCTAGTACGGAAAGATAGACGGAATGAATATTGGACCACAGATCCTGTTTTAGAAACGCCGTTTTTCGGTAAAACAATGTCAAGAGATAGGTTTAACCAAATATGGCGCGCTTGGCATTTCAATAACAATGAAGATATTACTGACCCAGCTGATCGTCTGGAAAAAGTAAGACCTATAATCAATCACTTCGTTGAAAAGTTCAAAAACATCTACAAGCCAAAACAGCAAGTCTCATTGGATGATGGCATAATACCATGGAGAGGAAGACTATTCTTCAGGGTGTACAATGCTGGAAAAATCATAAAGTACGGGATTCTCGTGAGAATATTATCCGAGAGTGATACAGGATATATCTATAATTTTGAAATTTACGCTGCGCAAGGACTACGATTGATTGAAACAATCCAAACTGTAGTTTCGCCATATACTGATGTCTGGTACCATTTGTATATGGATAACTATTATAATAGTGTTGACAATACTGTTGCGCTTTTACAAAAGAAAATAAGGGTTTGTGGAACCATTAGAAAAAATAGAGGCTTACCTGAATGCCTAAAAAAAACGGATTTACAGAGAGGAGATACAATATTCCGTCGGAAAAATGATATATTGTTACAAGTTTGGAAATCCAAGAAAGAGGTATCTCTCATATCTTCTATCCATTCTGCAGAAATGAAGGAGAGCCATAATGACGACCGAATGACGCGACAAAAGATTATCAAGCCAAATGCCCTTATTGATTACAATAAGTATATGAAAGGCGTCAATAAAAGGATCAATATTTATCGTATTACAATATTTTGAGAAAAACCACGAAATGGACAAAACGTGTGGCAATGTATATGATAAATTGTGCCTTATTCAATTCTTTTGTTGTATACAACTCCATTACAACTAAAAAGATTAAATATAAAAGATTTTTATATGACATTGCTTTCGAATGGACTTCCGATTGGATTCATGAAGAAGTTATTTCTGAAGATCCAGGGCCATCGACATCTTCGTGGAAAAGGGCTCCTTCTCGTGACCCTCCTGGAAGGCTTTCCATGGACATGCGCAAACATGTGATAGCCAAAATTGAAAGCAAGGGAAAGAAGAAATTTGTTCAAAGGCAATGTCGTGTCTGTTCAGCGCGCAAGGTGCGTAGTGAAACATGCTTCATATGCAAATTTTGTGAAGTTCCCCTACACAGGGGCAAATGTTTTGAAAGATATCACACCCTAAAACATTACTAATTTTTATTTTACATTTAGAAATAATCTTTGTGTATAATTTGTAAAATAAAGGATGTTATGAAAAAAAAAAATTTTTTTTTTTCAAAACTTTCCTGCTTTATGTGAAATTCTGCACTAGTTTAACGATGAAGAATACATTTCTAAATATAATAAAATAAAATGAAACAAAATAAATAAGTTGCAAAAATAAGTATTGAAATCAAACAAATATTTTTGAAGTTATCGCAATTTTTCTAGAGGTCTACGTTAGCGCGAAATTATGCGAAAAATCACCCGTTACCAGCACTAGTACGCGGCCGAAAACTGCCCGATCACAATGTGTTAATTAAGATTAACTGTATTTATCTGAAATATTTTTTGGTAGAATATACTCGGGTGATAGAGAAATCAGTGATTAAAGTTATACCTGCGCCGGGCCAAACATTGGGGCCCACGGAGCTGCCTACTAGAATCATACAGGCCAGAATGTCTGGCCTACAAAGTTGTTAGAGTTAAAGGCTAATTTACATAAAACTAATTGTGATGCCAGTCCACTAAGCCACTATGTCTTCTTCTTCTTCATCTTCAAACCCTAATCCGCACCACACTTGTACATAGGGCACTGGATCATATAAACGCAGTGTTATCTTGATCGTAAACACACGAAAAAAAGGGGATTATCCCTCTGCTTCAGGTACCAGTCCAGGGTAATATTGAATAAATATTAGAGTGAAAATATCACTCATTAAAATCAATTATTTATTTGACCCCCCACCCTGGGAATCCTACCTGGGACCTCCAAAATGGTAGCCGAGCATGCTGACCATTACACTACGGAGGCAGACAGGTCAATTTACACATAGCTAATTGCGATGCCAGTCCAATAAGTCACTCTGTTTAGTAGACTGGTACAACAAACTGACTAGAAATGTGCATTATGTCGTAAAAATATGTATATATTAGTGTATTTTTTTAATTACAAAATTGTTAAACACGGTTTATTTGGTTGAATTCTACATTTATTTATGTATATTTTAATAAGTGACGCGTTTCGTCTTCTTAGGACATTATCAAACATTATCAAACAAAGAGTGTTTGATAATGTCCTAAGAAGACGAAACACGTCACGTATTGAAATATACATAAATAAATGTAGAATTCAACCAAATAAACCGTGTTTAATTTTGGATATATTACCCAACAATTCAATATGGAATTCTACCAACTGTCTGCAGTTACAATAAACAAAATTGTTATTTTAGCGCTACAAGTACGGACCTGCTTGGTTTGTCCACTCCACCGGCATCCAACAGTAACAATTCTTCCGGTCTCCTGGATGTACTGGGCGACCTTTACAGTCGGAACAGCAACTCTAACAATCAGCAAAATAATGCCAAAAAGTAAGTAGTCAAACACAAGCAGCAGGAAGTGCTGGCACTTATGGCTTAGTAATTAAAACAAACACCATTAGTGTCTGAACTCTTGTTAAAATTACAGAAATTTTCTCAGTCATGTCAACACATTGTTTGCGAGAAACGATTAAAAGCGTCTTTTACATAGTGTTGATAGAGAGCAGGATCCATTTGCTTACTTTTGATGGAGCGCGAGAGATGCCAAAAAACATTTTACAGATCCGAATCGAATTTGTGGTTACTTGTGATTAGTATACTGAGAGCTGGGCGGCAGACTGTCTGAGTATAATTAGGTTCGGAGTTGATGAAAAAACTGCCCGATAACAATGTGTTTACAACCAACGTGATAGCCATTTAAAATGAAGAATCTTGTCAGATGTCAATTTGTCAGAACACATTTTTACTTAAAAATGTGACATCAATTTTGTATCGCAAAATGCAAATTACCCTTTCTCTTCTTCAAAAATACAAATATATCTACCCTTTGATCTCGGGTGACACACACATTTGTAACACTACACAAATGTGTGTTTTTGTTATAATGAAAACATTTATAAAACAGTCATCTGACTTGCTGTCCTTCATTTGTTTTATTTTTCCGTATTTAACTAGCGTAAATGTTTTCATGTATTTCAATTAAGCTGTTTATATTTCAGATTCATATTTAAGAGCAACGGAGTATTGTTTGAAAATGATCTCATACAGATAGGAGTGAAGAGCGAATTTCGACAAAACTTGGGGCGTATTGGTTTGTTCTACGGGAACAAGTCACAGGCACCTCTGCACAGGTAATATAGTTGAGAAGTTATTTCTCATTGCTGTGTTGTATGAGTAAAAGCATTTTCTACGGGTCAATTACAACAAATTGGGTATAAGATGATCAAAGTTTGTTTTCAGTAAAAGCTTGTTAATTTGAAAAAATGATAATTAAAATTTTAATATAATTTAAGAAATGTTACCAATTTTTGACAATATTGTGAAATATTCTTTAATTGGAAATTATTCAAATTTTTTAATTGAATAATACAAGTAAAAGAGTAATTAACACGCTACCTAACTACACTATATTTCTTTAAATTTTTCCATTTGAAAATTAAGAACTTAAGTTATAGATGTTTAATTTAAGTTTTTTTTGGTAACTAAATACCCATTTTTCTTCAAATCTATTGTGACAAGTGTTTCGATGCATTCCGCATAATTTTCAAACACCGTGAAATGATGAGGAATGCATCGAAACACGTGTCACAATAGATTTTAAGAAATAGTGATATTTACCAAGTAAAACATAGTTTAAACATGGATATATTATACCACAAAGTGACTGCCGAATCAGTTAATGGAGCTTTTAATAGTTTTAGTATTCATGTTATATGACAGCACCTATGATATTAAATTAGCATATTTTTTTATTTCCATGTTTATTTCTTGTAATTTTAGTTTACGATTGGAGCTTATATGGGACGATGTATCTAAGTTGAGCGTTCAGATGAAGCCCGTGGAACCTTTGCTGGAAGCCGGAGCGCAAGTTCAGCAGATGATTACTGCGGAGTGTATGGATGACTATGCAGGTAATAATGTGACTAAGTGTATTCATATTCAATAAAGGAAGAGAGAAAACTTTAAAAAGTTGATTAATGATATCTGGTTTCGAATCTGGGTTGATTGATGTCCAGTCATACTTAATGTCTTAACAGATTGTTTGCGAGAAACGCTTTAAAATGTCATTTACATACTGTTGGTAGAGAGCGGAAGACGCTTATAAGCGTTTTATTTGCTTACTTTTGGTAGAGCGCGAGAGATGCCAATAAACATATACAGATTGGAATTCGGTTTGCAGTTACTTGTGATTCGTATACGATCTTAATTAGTGTACTAATTAGGGTCGGGGTTGATGAAAAAACCGCCCGACAACTATGTGTTAAGAATAATAAAAAATTCTCTTAAGAAGCAAAAGTTAAAAATAATAGCTGAAAAGTGTCATAATTGCGTTGTGTGGCACTAATGTCGCAATTGCTTTGGAATGCGTTGTCTGTATTGAAAAATATTAGTCTTTTGTACGAGTGTGACATGATTTCCTATTCCAGATGCCCCTATGATGTCAGTATCCTTTGTGTACAACAATGTGCCCCAGAAGATAACAATGAAACTGCCGTTGACTCTTAACAAATTCTTCGAACCTACTGAAATGAATGGAGAATCATTCTTCGCTAGATGGAAGAATTTGGGAGGGTGAGCATTTTTTATTATTTGAAAAAATGTATATTTATGAACCTCGTCAGTAATTTATAGTTTAGCTTCCATAATACATGTACAAAAATTGTGAGATTTTATTTTGCTGTGTATATTATCGTAGCATATAAATCTGGCGGTGTCAAAAGTCTGCGTAATCGGAGGGCATGGATGACTAGATGTATGGATGTGAAGGAGGCGAGGAGTGTATGTCAGGACAGAAGAGTGTGGCGTTCCATCCTCTCTGCCTACCCCTGCGGGGAAACGGCATGATGGAAGTATTATATATATCGATACGATACAACTCCTTCAAAATCATTGAGTGATTAACTACTGCTATTGGATATATATTGTCTTTTTTTTAAAAAAAATATGTTATGAAAACATATATAATTCATTTTTAGTTTTACTTAGTAAATAACCTTATTTCTTATCAAGTGTGACACGTGTTTCAATGCATTCCGCATCATTTTCAAATATTTTTACGATGTTTGAAAATATACAAGTTGATACACGTGTCACAATAGATTTTAAGAAGTACATATTAGTATTTTCTAATAAAACATAATTTGCACCTCCATAGTGTTGTGGTTAGCGCGCTAGGCTACCATGCTGGAGGTCCCAGGTTCTAGGGAATACCGTAGAGGGTCCAAATAAATATTAGTGATTTTTCAGTCTAATATTTATTTAATATGACCCTGGACTGGTACTTGAAGCGGAAGGCTGATCACCTTTCCTTCGTGTATTGAACGATCAAGATAACACTACTTCTATACCATGCAGTACCCTATGCACCATTGGGTGCGGATAAGGGTTAGAAGAATAATACTTAGTAAAACTTAAATTAAAAATGTATAGATTCTACCACAAAGTGACTGCCAAATAGTTAATGAAAATATACATATATGGCATCGTTGGATGGGGAGCAACTTACAATAACATACTGAACTCTGAAAATAATCCAGAGAACAATAATGAAAGTCATTTTGAAGAAAAATAAGATATCCAACAAAATTATTATTTACTAAATTTCAAGTCCCAAACATAGAAACCATTTTTAAGAAAACTGCAAATTTTCAATTATTGAAGGGTGACAAATATTTTAATTTTAAAAAAAAGTTTATCTTCGAGATTCCAAATCGATTTTGCAACTTCAAATGTAATACTTAACAATTTAAAAAAAATATTTGGGAATTAAATACTTCAATTTTATTCATTTATGTTTGCAGTGACCAACAGCGCGCCCAAAAGATTTTCAAGTCAAGCAGTCCCATGGACTTGGGGGCCGCTCGCACAAAGCTCCTCGGGTTTGGTATGCAGCTGCTGGACGGGATCGACCCCAACCCGGACAACTTTGTGTGCGCGGGCATCATACACACTCGGCTGCAGCAAGTCGGCTGCCTGCTGCGGTTGGAGCCAAACAAGCAAGCTCAGGTCTGATTTTTGTATTGAATATAAAAAAAAAAATCATTAAGCAATCCATTCAATTTTAAATGAACATTTTAACCTTTTAACTGCCGGCAGGTACATGTATGGCGGTACCCAGCACGCTGCGAGTTTTACGACAAAAATAAAACCTTCTAAACATATCCTTATTGAAAGTGTAATAAAGTTTATTTATAAAACTTACCAAATAAATGAAGAGCTCGCCAGTCGTGCAGTCATTTATCCATAATCATAAAATTAATTGTTCATGGTGCAGGGTTGTCACAAAATTTGTCATAGAAAATATAAAAATCAAATTAAATGTCAAAAGTTTCTGTTAGTTTAATATTAAAAGTATACACGCACACAGTATGATTTAAAAAAATTATAAATTAAATATCATCAGAATCGACATTAAAATCACTGTCATCGGATTCGGCAGTGACGGCAACTCGGAGATTATTGGACAACCCTGAGCGCCATTAGTTGTTCCGAAGACAAAGCTATCTTTAATTTACGTTTAAAGTGGTAAAAACAAATTTTTATCAATTCTAAGTACGCAAAGATATTCTCAATAGATGTCACTATGCGTTCAATATATTTTTACATTTTAAATAATTGATTTTCTTTAGTAATAGCCCATTTAAAACGGCGCGTCTAAAGACGTAATTTTTGTATGAGCGGCGCTCCGTTCATAGAAAATTATGCGTTTTAAGACACTTTTGGCAGTTGACCGGTTAAAAAAAACATTATTTTGTATTTTTACAATGGTAGGGTATACTTACAAAATATTGATAAAAACAATTGTCTGAGGAAAAAATTGATTTAATAAAATTATTCTATCAGTAATTGTATCAAAATTTTTAGTCACTGCGATTATACGTATGTATTAATTTATATTTCCAGATGTTCCGGTTGACGGTACGCTCAAGTAAAGAATCCGTTTCCATGGAGGTGTGCAATCTACTCACAGATCAGTTCTAATCAAATGTAGAAGGTCTTCACTATAATATCCCTTCAGAAACTAGAGTAAACAAGGAACAAACTGGCATGAAATTCTATTCATAATTACTAGCTTCTAATCGCAAAATTTAGCTCATTATTGCCGCCATTGCTAAAGAATATTTTCCCATGCAATACGTAATTCAATGGCTTCTTTTATATCTTTCTACACACAAAGAAGTAGCGTTACGTGTAATAATACATACCACTGTTATTGTATTCCAAAGAAAGTTATTTTAGAAGCGTATTAAATTTGTGTATATGTAGTAGACTTCCGATTTGTCAAGATGAGAGGAAAAATCCCTGTTACTTAGTTCGCTTGTTAAAAACTTCTCCGTTTTATAGATACATATCTATACGTATATAAAAATAAGTTTGGTGCAAACAAACGTACCACAATAGTGACAGTTTTAAAACTGTTTTCTAAATTACTTCGATTATGAAAGTAAAGCTACTTTATTAAATTCACAATTTTAGCTACAACTACTACTGTTTTGGTGTTCAAGGAAGTACTTCTTGTATTTTCAACTCAAATTCACCGTTAAACTAAATCTTATAAATTGAGAGTCTACTGTATTCTGTTGGCTGATGTAAAAATTCTGATATAATAAATGTTTTAATGTCAAACTGAAGTAAGCATCTTTAGTAGAGTATTGATAATGACAATATAGTGCTTTTGAATGTAATCCCGATCCCTCGTATGTATGTATTAAAATAAAATGCACTGATAATTTTATTTTTTATTGTTTATGAGATAGGTATTAATATTGTGAAGTAAATGAGATTCATAGCCATTATTTAAGTCATCCATGGGCCACTGTTGTAGCGTGTTGTTTTTGTTCAAAATCTGTTGAGGTAACTTAGTTTGAGGAGCTCCAAAAATAAAATAATTATTTTTTAAACTAGGTGAAATTTTATATTAAGAATAAAAAAAATAGAAGATTATCGTACTATTATTTTATATTGGTGATTAATTTTTTGGTCAGTTAAAAAAAATGTGTATACATACGTTTGTATATTTTAAAAATTAAATTTAATAATGCCTGTCTCATTATGATTAAGAATGTTAAAAAAACAATGTCACCTTTTATTGTTGCACACTATAAAAGTGGAATTTTTACTATGCTAACTTTTACCTTAATTTTTTATATTTCAAAATATTTCCTCTGAACAATTCATTGCTTTTTTAAATAATATTTTCATCTTTGTAAATAATATACAATTTATTTATTCCACGTGCAATAAAGCTGTGTATACACTTGCATAATAATTTTTTTCGAGTACATGTAGCTACTTCGTACAACTAAATAATTTATAACATACAGTTTAGTTATTTATTATAAATTAACTTAGATTTTTCTTATAAAAATCTATAATCCCATATTATCGAAAAAATCATTGCGCATATAAAATTTCACATACCTATATCAGAGCATGAAAAATCTTATCTCATAGTGAATCGTTTTTTTAAAATAATTATTTATGAATAGAAAAAGAGACCACTTGATTGTAAACAGGAAATATTATAAGAAGCTTATCTATAAGCAGCCTACGTATTTCAATATTGAAGTCAAATTCTTACGTTATTAGTATTTTAAGACAACTGCCAATATATTTTGTAATTATGAATTTACAACACTTTTAATGTTACTGGACTGCTTCATAGCCTGAATTTCTCCACATAATCATGGACCACTCGCTTCTCTTTCTATCGTTTTACAACTTAAAACACCATCTGTTTTCTAAAATTAAAAATATTACTCTCACCCATTCGTCCAATTATTATTTAATTAGTTTTAATGAAACAATGTATGATACTTGTTATTTTTGTTTAATTTTAAAGGGATAATAGTTATATCGGTTTGTGTTTGAGATAAATTTCAATCAAAGAAAACAATTTATATGAAAATGTATTCGATAAATATTTACGTAATATACATTTTTTTTACTAAATAAATTACATAAAAATCATCTCCGTTTGAGGAAACGTTACCAATAAATACTATGGTAATTTTCATCAGCCATAGTAAAATACATTACATCTATGTATTTTATACATCAGGTTTGGTGAAATTAAAATATTTTATCAGCGATATTTGCCGCTGTGCGCTATGAAATGTGAAAGATCATCATTGAATTGTCAGTGGTCTTTTTTAGTCAGTGTGTATAATTGGCAGCATTCTCTACAAAATTTAAATACCAATTAATTAACCATTTTGTATTTTGCAACAAAAACTGTCAAATCCACTATTTCGGTTTGTAAATATTGCATGATTTAATTTTTATGATAATACCAAAATTTATTATTAACTACGGTAAGAATTATCATTCCATTTAGATTAATAAATAATACATATTGTAAACTTATATAAATTTGAGATTTTTTATTTTTTAAATCTCTCCTATGAAATGTGTATCATGTTCATAAAGATAATATTATTAAAGGCGTATTCATGTTGTAATCTGTTTTTTACAATGTTTTTTTTTAAATTTACAGTAGACTATTTACCAGAGTGAATAGTGAAAAATCCCATTTTTATAAATTTCTCAGTTAATCTATAACATTCTTTAAAATGATGTAGTATTGATTTTATTTTTGCATACATTTTATATCTTAAAAGCATGTGGATTTGGAATTTTTCAAACATTCTGGCTAAACCTCTTTGTGGTTAGAACAATCCTGGTTAATCTACTGTATAATAAAATACAAATTGACCCAATCACTGCGGTATATGGGCACCAAAGATAATAATATTGTGTGGTGGTCACTGGAGTCACATTTCTCAGAACAGAGTTTCAGATAGTAACGATTTTTGTCGTAAAATGTGACTTATTCTTCATACTGTTGGCATCTTCTAAATATGTAACCCCAAAAATAACTATTCTTTTTCGCAGTTATATGATAAAATTAAGCTATGGTACTTTCAAACATTCGCTCGCATTGAGTTGATAGTAAGTTGAGCGCCCAGATTTGAGAACGAGACACTGTATGTTTTATTCAATATCGTTGTATTATTTGAAGCGCAATAGTACAATTTTTACCTGAAAGGTTTGTGATTTACTTTTGTGTCTGCTCTTGAAATAAAAATTAAATGATTAACAACAAAATCTGAAATATATATCGCGGAGCGTGGATGCCATAACAGGTTTGAGGTCCGGGGATTGGGTAAGTGAAATATGTCAAAAATAATTTAACAATTCAGTCATACGACACTTTTTGAGCTAACCTTTCATTCTGTGTCAAAATTGTCAGTTAACCTCTAATATTTAATGTCAAACTTGGCTTGGTAATACACTCGGACTTGGCTAATGTTCTCCAAAATGGATACTATGCTTGACAAATTTAATCTAAAGTTGAATGACTAAAGAAAGGGTAATCTGTTATTGATTTAAAATGATATTGCACTGTAGATATCATGTTTTATGACACTGAAGCTTTCTTCACTATGGACAAATAATCAAATAAAATAATACACCATTTGCAGTTGGAAATTCAGCAACCTAATTTGGTATCTAAGGCTTTTTGAATCTCTATTAATTGAAAATGTATTTAATATACATAAAGTTAATGCATGTGTAGAGAGAATAAGGTAACTTAATTGTTAGTTGTTCTGTGTATAATATTACGACTATAATCTTAACTCACGGGAATACTAAACTTATATCCTCTATCGTTAGTTATTCCTTTCAATGTACATTGCACCACTTGTACGGTGTCCATATGTTAAAGTAAGAACCAAATTTAGAAAATGTTTGTCTAATTTTAAGGAATTAATGTTTTACTAAGACAAAATTTTGTCTGTCATTTGTAGACTTTTTGTTGAGTAATTTTGCATTTTTTATGCGTTTGACATTTTTTTATCCAGTCAGTACCTATCTGAACAATATATATAAATGCTCATATTAGTATCCACCTTGACCTAAGTTCAATAGTTCACATCGAATTCACTTTTGTAGAATAAAATTGCAATAGATAATATATTTGAATAGAGCACATTTTCTGGATAAACAATACATACTACGCAAAGTTTTCCTCAAAATTATAGTAAAAACTCTAGTAATGAATTTATCTTGTTGAATCTTTATAATGTATTCATGTTTATTTTGGTTTAAATATTTAATGTACTCGTATATATTTCACTATATATATTTATGTATGTATAGAGTAAGTAATGTGTATGACTTCGAACAATCCTCGAGAGTACCAACATGACCAGTCAGTTAATAGTTGAAATTCTTCCAAACAATCTCGCGCTTATAATTTGTATAATATTCTCATGGATACAATAAGAACTCTCTCGATACAATCAGTTTTGTATTTATTATATATGTTGGTATTCTATGTAATGTTAAACTTGTATTGAAAAATTAGTCATTAAAATATATCAACCCTTTCTCGGCAAATTGTCATAAATGTGTTCAAAACACATATGTTTTTTCCCAGATCATTGTATTTGGAGTGGATTTAGTAAAACAAAATGATCCTTACTTATCTGGTACTTATTTATGATAATTTTCCGAAAGAGGCTCAATATAAAAATGAATGGGAATGAGTTTATTCTCAAGTTTATTGGATATGTCTGATTATATTCCACAAATGTGTATATACATAGTACATTCATATGTTAGGCTGAATATAATGTATGCTGTCTTCGGAGTTATACCGTACAAATAAAAATATTCTTGCGCAAATGTTGTTTTATTTTTAAATCTAAAATAAGTAACTGATAAATGGTGGATTTTATATGCACTGTTTTGGTTTACGTTGCACTAATGATAAAAATCTGAATACTTAATTATATTTTAATATGTCAGTCTGTGCTCATGGACCCTAAGGGCGTTTGTGCACTACACGGAATTTTACGATCCAGCACGTCAGTTAGCATTTTAAAACAATGATTGCTTGGATTGGCTTGTGCTTTTGTCCATCTTTCTTCGGATCGGTGCGTGAACACGTTGCGTGTAAATTCGATCACGCTAAACTGTCGTCGCTTTCATTTTTCAAAACCGAACTGCCGGATGGTAAAATTCCGTGTAGTGTACGAGCGGCTTAAGTCAAAGTTTCTATTACTTAATTCATATTTTCAAAAAAGCCATTTAGGCTTACCTGAAAAAAGTTCCAAATTGAAACATTGTGTATATTGTAAGAACATAAATATTAAAAAATTCACGCAGTGAATTTGTAATTAGATAAGCTAGTACAGGTGCTAATTTTTAGCAAAAATTAGCACCTGTACTAGCTTGTCTAATTAAGACTACTAATTTATATGAGTTCCTAATAACACATTTCATAATGATATGTTAACCTTTCCGGAAGTACAAAAATTGATGTCCGACTTTCTCTGGGGAGTGGGTTCTTTTTACATGGAAATTTTTTTTTTCCTTTAAATCGATGTATTATGAAGATAGAAATTATGTTTTTTTTTTTAAATAACACCTATTCGAAATATTTTTCAATTATGAAAAAATTACACACAAATATCAACAGATGTCATTGCTATACAAGTATCATACTAATTGACAGATGGACTTCGACATACATTAATGTCCGTACTCCTTTAAGGAAAATTCGCACTGATGTTCATTTACGTCCATACTCAAAATACATGGGCTGGTTAATAGAACTGCAAGAGATTTAGATTTGAGTAAAACTCGATAAAAATCTATAACCCACTCACTTTTATTATCCATGAAATCATTTAATAACGGAATTATTTATAAAAGAACTGTTAATAATTGGATACTGGAAGTGGGTAGATATATTGTGTCATCAACCATGTCATCAATGACTACATGACTCATGATAGACAACTAAAAATAATTGACTAAACAAGCATTGTAAAATTTGATAAAAATAAATGCTATGATAACATACTGTATATTTAAAATTCAAAATATATGTATGATGAAAATAAATATAAAACAAAATAAAATAGTAAACCGAGTAGAAAAGTCATATGTGTAAATATGAAAATCTTACATGGCTAGCGTTGTTAGAAACCATTTGGCAATTAAAAGGTTAACAACGAAAATTAATTTCAGTGTTACAAATTTTCAAAACTGGTTTAATTTAGGGAATTTTGGATATGGACATGGACAATAGCAAACATTATCCCTTTGCTGTCTTGATGTTCCAGCCCTCGGGTCTTCCATATATTGTTTGGGTACATTTTCCGCTTGAAATGTTTGGTTAGATGTATTTCCTAGCGCGGTTTTTGAAGGTCTCTTGAAAAGATCCCTGATTTCCATTCCAGAACCACTTTTTCTGGACGTTAAAAACTCTGGTCTGTCTGAATACCTCATGTTGTCTTTTGATGGTTGTTGACAGGCAAAATTTTCCATGTTTACTTTATCATCGCTTGAATTTTTTGAATCAACATCGATATCTTGATTTCTCGCAATAGTGACATCAAAAATATTGAATTTTTTATACCTTATTTCAAGCGGCAACGATCGCAGGATATGAAATTCTTTGCAGACATTGCATCGACTTAAGTATACATTGTTTGAAAGTCCTGTAAAGTGAACAAAAAACATTTATTTATTTGGAAAAAGAGCTTTATGATAAAAATCTGTTTGCTGACAGTTTGCAAGATATAGGTAAGGTAAGATATTCTACATATTATGTGTAAAGTGTCTAGCTCTATCAATCCACCTTTAATTTACGAGAAAGGCTTGTAGGCTTACTTTACAAGAAAGGCTTGTAGGCTTACTTTACAAGAAAGAGTAAAAATTTAATAATTTAATCATATATGAAGATAACTACTTTTTATTTTTTTTATTGCCAAGTTAAGCATGATGGCTAAGTTATTAAGTTTTTTGTTCCGAATCCAATCCTTAGTATTATGGAGAGGTGCACAGTCCTGCACTCAAGATTCTTAGATCTTGGATGGAATATAATGCATAAGATATGCTGCCATATGGAAAGGATATTATGGAATATAAGAAACTTTTAAATTAAAATATGAAATTAAAAATGAAAAAAGCAGCAATGTTTAGGTCAGTCAGGGTTCCATGTAGACCAGGTTCCATCGTAACCGACATCATTAGACTGGTCTGAACTTTCGTAAGTGGGACAAGCTGTTGTTAATGTGTATAAGTACATAATAAAGTAAAACAATTGAGCTAGTATGAAGAACTAAATACATACATAGTACACTTTCTTTTCTTACCAATGGGTACACTGGATGACTGAAAATGAAATGGAATGCCTGCATGGTGCTTGTTTTTTATATCAACATCTGAAACATAAGTTTTTATTTTAAAAATCATACAAATCATACATAAAAATTCAAATTCACGTTAATGTGTCCTACATTACTACTACTACTACTACTACTACCATCACGCCGTTTCTCCGCAGAGGTAGGCAGAGAGGATGGAATGCCACACTCTTCTGTCCTGACATACACTCCTAGCCTCCTTCACATCCATACATCTAGTCATACATGCCCTCCGATTACGCAGACTTTTTACACCGCCAGATTTTAGGTTCTGATTGATCTGATCGTGCCAAGTCTTTTTCGGTCATCCTCGTTCTGTTTTCCATCTCACATTCGTCCTACATTACATATACGATAATGTCTCCTCATTGAGTTTTTGAGTGCTTTTCATGTCTTTTTTGTATTTCACAAACGAATGTATTGTATTTCACACTGAATGACACAATTATATCCACCCACCCTCACTTTCCATCCAGTTAGTTATTAACACATTCTTTGCGGGAAATGGTTAAAAGCGTCTTTTACATACTGTTGGTAGAGAACGGGAGATGCTTATAAGCGTTCTATTTGCTTACTTTTAGTAGAGCGCAAGAGATGCTAAAAAACATTGTACAGATCGGAATTGAATTTGCAGTTACTTGTAATTAGTATACTAAGGGTCGGACGGCAGACTGTCTGAGTACAATTAGGGTCAGGGTTGATGAAAAACACTGTTAATATCCAATTTTAATGACTTAATGGATAATGGGAGTAGGGCATAGTTTTATTACGTAGTACTCAAATTTTCGCTGACCAAATGTGTTATATGTTTAATTTGTTTCTGCATTTTTGATATTAATATTGATATGAATGTTTTTGTTAGGTGTTTATCTGTGATGGTGTGTATGAGTGTGCTTTTAAATGTTATCATCAACTCAAATTGAAAGATTCTGTAATCAAATTATAATTATTTATCGTATCTTCTCTATTCAAATTATAATATGTAAACCCAAACATAAAATTTAGAATGCTTGAAATTAAATAAATGGTCTTACAGCTACATAAATTACATTTCATTGAATCTCGTCTATGTTTTTCATTCTTGTCCCCATAAATTGGAAGGTGCTTGGATTTTACTGAAAAAATTGTGGTTAGGAAACAAATTAGTAATTTATTAAACGAACTTAATTTGTAAACTTACTAACTAACACACTGTTTCGTCCCAATAGAAACAGAGGATAGAATGCCAGAACACTTATTCTAACAAACAGATTTTAAATATTAAGGATTAAAAAAAATTCCTTAAATATATGAAATGCCTATTTTATGACCCTTCATCGCACCTGTTACTTACTCATAGTAGTATTAAAAGATAATTATTTTTGGAAGCTATTAATTATTTTATACAATACCTTTTACACTAAACATGTGAAATATAAATTCGTTAGCAATTTGAAAATTTTCTCTTAAAATATTTTGAGATTGATGGATTATCTACAATTAATATTCGTTTTAAATTAAAACTTTTGTATTTTTAACATAAAATAATTCATTTTTACCAAATGTACTAAAGAAAGATAATATTTTCATATTTTGAAATGCTGGTTCATAATATTTTTGGTTGTCACACCTGGTATGGTTAACCATAAATAATAATACGTTCAAAAAGTGTGATACATCATAACCGTTTTTTTTTAGTTCTAACCCTTAGCATTTGTGTGCCGCCATAGAGGCGGCATGCATGGTTTGAGGTATTACTTAAGTGCTGCCTCTATGGCACCAAGAAAATATTGTTTTATTTCTCAATATTATTTTATAAATTGTTTTTTTTACGTGTCAATAAAGTTAAATCAGAATTATAAAAGTGCAATTAGATAGTTATAAGTTTCGAAATTTAATTGAGTTGGTATGCACATACCAAAAACTTTTAGGCCCAAAAGGTTTATTATTTGTGTTCTAGTGATGTATAAATTGATGTAAGTAAAATCGTTTCCAGTTCAACTTAAAAAGCTTTGAGGTAGAAAAATGGAATTAAGTTGTAGCAGAAAAATAATCGAATCATAGACCCCATGATACTATGTACACTCGATGATATTTTTAAGCAAAAATTTTTTTTCATAAGGTTTCAATAATCATTTTCAGTTTCATTGCTTGATAACATTTCTACAAAAAAATCTTACAGAATTTAGAATGGTGCCAGCCGGATGTAATAAGTAAAGAATTGATTTTTATGTATGGAAAGAATCACTGTCAAGTATTATTTTTATTGGTTGGTTGTGGAAGTTTTGAATTATGTAAAACAAAATACAGAAAATAATATTAAAATTATGTTTCCATATTACCTATGTATGTCACGTTATAGGTATGTAGTATAGAAGAATCCAATTGTTTATGCATTTATATATTTCCAAAGATATTTAGATTTGGAAGTGTTTTTCTATGTCTTATGTTTTTTATCGGGAAACGTCAAACTTGCGACAAGATCTGTCGAAATAACTGCTGATTGTTTGATACGTTATTTTATTGCTTACATTAGTTGTATTTATTTTATATCTTCAGATTTTAATATTAAAATACAATGGCCGTAAGTACTTACCATTAAACTATGTATTTTTATGTTACTATTTCATTTACTCTGTTTCCAAATACATATGAATGATTATAATTTAAAACCTTGAATAATTACTTTTACCTATTCCGAATTTGGTTCTGAATGCCATATTACGACAGGTTTTTTATTTAAATAATTAATATGGACAAATATTTCATCAGTGGATTGATTTTTACTTGTATATGGCTTTTAATCAATGTGAACTGGTGTATCCTTTCAATACATAATTTATTTTTATTTTTATGAATCGATTTTTCATGCGTAGGTAATTGTTAAATATAATAATTTTTTTTAGACATTTTTTTAATTATTTACTTATCTATTATCTATTATTATCATAGAAATAAGGTATTGAGATTCTTTTTAATTGTCATAAGTTATAAGTCCATATTAGAGTAGTCAAGAGGCCGCATACAGCCTTAATGCTGCTGGTTCCCTACCCCTAAGTTGGGGTACAGTATTATTAGTCGCAGTTTCGCTATTTATGACTTTTCTTGAACAACCCCCGTAAATACCGAGAGACATCTGTATTGTTGTGTAGAAATACAAAAATAAGATAATCATCTCACCAGCAATCAAACCCAGGACCTCATCATGATAGCGAAATATAATTTTGTGGGTATTTACAAGGCCTGTTCAATTAATATGTAGACTTATGTCATATAATAAAATGTACTTTATTTAAAAGTTATATGTCTGCGCCTTCTTCAAAGTAGTCACCTATCCAACACACACACTTATCCCAACGGTGTTTCCACTTTTGGAAACTTTCAAACCCTTATCCGCACCCCAATGGTGCATAGGGCACTGCATTATATAAACACAGTGTTATCTTGATCGTTAACACACGAAGGAAAGGTGATCAGCCCTCCGCTTTAGGTACCAGTCCAGGGTAATATTGAGTAAATATTAGAGTGAAAAAATCACTTATATTTATTTGATCCCCCCTGGGAATCGAACCCGGGACCTCCAGAATGGTAGCCGACCGTGCTGACCATTACACTACGGAGGCGGACTTTTGGAAACAGTCCTGGAATACTCCTTTTGTGATGTCCTAGTGCTCCTTCATCGCATTTACTTAAATATTAGGAATCATTTCATATCTTCTTGCTTTTAAAGGTCTTTTGAGTATGGAGATCAAGAATAAGTTAGGAGGTGCGAGATTAGGTGAGTAGGGTGAATGGGAAAAAACAGTGATGGATTGTTTGGCCAAAAAGTCACGAATTCTGAAATCTGAAGGGGCTGGAGTGTTATCGTAAGTGTTGTTGTTTCATCAGCCCATTTAAGTTTCAGAACTTGTGAGTTTTCGGCCAAACATTAGATCACCGTTCTTCCCCACTCACCCTACTCATCTAACCTCGCTCCTTTTGACTCATCATTGTTCCCCAAAACTCAAAAAACCTTTGAAAAGAAGAAGATTTGAGACAATTCCCGAGATTAAGGCAAATGCAAAGGAGCTGAACGACATGACAGAAAAGCGTTCTAGCACTGTTTCCAAAAGTAGAAACACCATTGAGATAAGCGTGTGCGTCGGAGAGGTAACTACTTTGAAGGGGACCCAGATATGTAACTTCTAAATGAAGTACATTTTTTTTATGTCATCAGTCTATGTATTAATTGAACAGCCTTTGTATATATTCTGAATATTATTAAATTATTTATTAATTCGGCATTAACTTTGTGGAATGACATGATTATTTTATTCAAATTAAACACTTGAATATACCACTTTAATGACTTTTATTTTTATTTACGACTAGTTTCGAAAACGACACATGTTTTCATCTTCTGGTACAAATTAAAACTATTATTATTATATTATTAATATTTAAAGCATTTACTTAGTGGTTAGTCATTTCTGCTTATTTTTTTTTACAAAAATGTTAATAATATTAGTAAATAACCATATATCTAACCCTAGTGCATGTTTAACCTCGGCTCATAACGCATGTGTGTGCTGAACCCTTTAGTGTATGTTGGTCTTCGGGTCGACCAAAAATCGCATGTGTTAGACATTTTGTGTAGTTTTGAGTGTGTAAATGGTGCTATGGTGGTGAAGGGTGGTATTGTGTGCATGCTGTGATAGTGATTGTCCTGACGAAGAGACGGGTATGTCTCGAAACCGGTAGACATAAAAATCTCGGTGAGTGGTTTATATACTAATATTATTAACATTTTTGTAAAAAAATAAATAAGCCTTTGTACAATTTAGTTGATGACAACATTGCGTTGAATGTTTCCAGGACGTGGAGGAGAGCCCCTCGGAAACGGAGAATGTCCGCGTGGTGGTGCGAGTCCGGCCGTTGGACGCCAAGGAGAAACTTGAAGGCAGCCATAATGTGGTCACCGTAGACGCTGTCAATAACATGGTCACCGTCGTCAAGTCAAACTCTGTACCAAACGAACTGCCAAAGACCTATTCGTTTGACTCTGTTTTTGGAGTGGATACAACGCAGGTTAGTAAAAGTGAAATGATTATTCACCTGGATATTTTTTAATTGTAACGGGCGATTGAGCTCATTGTTGCGGGAAACCCTTAAAAGCGTCTTCTACATACTGTTGGTAGAGAGCGGGAAACGCTTTAAGCGCTCTATTTGCTTACTTTTGGCACAGCGCGAGAGATGCCAAAAAATATTGTACAGATTGGAATTGGGTTTGTGGTCACTTGTGTTTAAGTTTAAGTTACTTGTGATTAGTATTAGTATATATTTTGTCCGCCTCCGAGTGTAATGGTCAACACGCTCGGCTACCGTTCTGGAGGTCCCGGGTTCGATTCCCAAGGGGGGTAAAATAAATATAAGTGATTTTTTCACTGTCATATTTATTCAATATTACCCTGGACTGGTACCTGAAGCGGAGGGCTGATCACCTTTCCTTCATGTGTAAACGATCAAGATAACACTGCGTTTATATAACGCAGTGCCCTATGCACCATTGGGGTGTAGATAACGGTTTTATTATTATATTATTAGTATTAGTATACTAATTAGGGTCGTGGTTGATGAATAAACCACCCTTCAACAATGTGTTAAATGTACCTAATTTGATAATATAGGAGATTTTTTTATTTGTTTTTCACCATGCTCACAATTAAAAAATACAAATTACAGTAATGTACTGGGTTTTCCTGTGCTGAGGGAACATTTTACGGCACATACTAATTAATAAAACTATATGAAAGGTATATTGTTTTTGTCATGTAATCCATTAAAACTTGGCCAAGTGATGTGAAATATTTCAAATCTGCCTACCTCCATTGTCCATTTATGAATAGCTCTTTTATACTTTTACTTTCCCAACTACACCATTGCGCCTGTCTAATTCTTATTCTAGTTACACATCAAATATTTTGTCTTTTTTTTAAAGACCTAAAAAGGCAAAATATTATCATCACTTAATGTATTATTGTTTTAGATGGATATCTATATTCGAACAGCCAGTCCCATAGTCGAGCAGGTTTTGAAAGGTTATAATGGCACCATATTGGCCTATGGGCAGACTGGAACTGGTAAAACCTACACAATGGCTGGTATTCCCTCCGCTCCAGAATTGAAAGGAATAATCCCAAACTCCTTTGCGCATATTTTTGGACATATTGCAAAGGCTACAGGCGATGTGAAGTAAGTGTAATTTTTCATAAAATTTTATTTTGTAATCATAATTTAACTTAACGCTGGTACACAATGAATAGGATAGAAGCATTTGAAATGTGGCTTCATCGCAGAATGCTACATTTTCCCTGGATAGATAGGGTCACAAATAAAGAAGTTCTCAGAAGAGCTGGGTCAGACAGAGAATTATTGTCAAATACCAAGTTCGGAAGATCTCACATCTGGGTCACATATTTCTTGGATGGAATGGCAATCGTTAGTAATAAATGGTTAAAAGTAATGTTATTTAAAGTACAAACTAAAACTTCCTTAGGGAATTACAACTCAGATGATGGGTGCTCTTATATAATCTGAATTGTCAGCAAGCCGTTCTAATGTCACATTAAATTTTAATCAACATGAATGGATAATAATCAGAAGATACAAATAGTGCATAATGGATCTAATTTTATTTAAGTAACAATTTCTCAATCTCTTGATTTGGCCTTAAATTTGTGGACTGACATACACTCATACTTTTATAAGACCATTTTTTTAAATTTACACACTTAACAGTATGGGAAAAGTATTTCTACCCGTTCGGTCGATTGATGCATAAGGACGGGAAGGGTATTTTTACTTTCTGCCCCGGCGTCATTTAAAAAAAGAAGGAATTTTTTAATGTTTTTATACGAATATTATATACCAATCTCTTTGTAGAGGTCTAAACTTTATCTACACAATTATCAAATCCTGCTGGGACGCCTGCAGACCTGCAGGCGTAAAAAACACCCGTCCGAAATGTGTTAATGTAAACAAGACTTGTTTCGAGAACTGTAAATGCTCCTATTAACAATTTGTATTTTCTTCCATTGATTAGTCATTTTTACGTTGATAAACTCCAAAAGTGTTATTATCTAATTGTTTTAGTTTTATATATAAATAATGGTTTCTAAACTCTGTATCGCAGGTTTTTGGTGCGTGTGACATATTTGGAAATATACAATGAAGAGGTACGAGACTTACTCGGCTCCAAAGGCCACAACAAGCAGAGTTTAGAAGTCAAAGAGCGACCTGACATCGGTGTGTTCGTCAAGGACCTGACTGGGTATGTTGTCCACAATGCGGACGAATTGGAGAGGGTCATGCAGATGGGCAACAAGAATCGGGCGGTCGGAGCCACCGCGATGAACACGGAGAGCTCCAGATCTCACGCCATCTTCTCCATCACCGTCGAGTCGAGCACTCTGGGAGCTGACGGCAACCAGCACGTCAAGATGGGGAAACTTCACTTGGTGGACTTGGCTGTAAGTTAAATAAATAATATTTGCCAAATTTATAAACCATTACTTTTTCTAAATATCATAATGTTGTACAGATACATTAATCTGTGCTAGCAAAATGGCGCACTAAATGAATTAGCTCGAAGCAGAGTCTGTTTTCCACATACAGTACTTTTAATTCTTTGTCTTTTTCGCTCTCCTTGGACATAATTCCTTGCACTTTTAATCATTTATACCCTCATCCACACCCGCGGGTGCATAGAGCACCGTATGATATAAACGCAGTGTTGTCTTGATTGTTAACTGATGAATTAAAACAATAAAAAACCAACGATTGCTGCAAAATGCATGGCTGACGGGAAACACTACACAATATCAAAAGATACAACGGATCCTGCGCCACATGCATTTGTGAAAATATTCACCTGTATATTGGTGCAATAATATGTATTCTAGCACTGCAAGTAAAGAAAATTTTCATGTCTGAGATGTCCGTAATAAATTAAATTTGTGATAAATTCAATTTTGAATACATTTGGAATCTTCGGGTACAGTTAAGACTCCAAGAATTCGCTGGCCGAGAAGTACACTTGGCTATAATTTAATGGGCTGAATTTCCTTCATTATTCTATTGTTTTTCTTTTTTTTAGGGTTCTGAGAGGCAAAGCAAAACACAGGCCGCAGGAGCTCGCTTGAAGGAGGCGACTAAAATAAATCAATCTCTCTCTGTACTGGGTAATGTAATATCGGCTCTAGTGGACGGGAAGAGTACTCACATTCCGTACAGGAACTCCAAACTCACAAGGCTGCTGCAAGATTCACTAGGGGGCAATTCCAAAACTGTCATGGTATGAAAATCTTTAAAATAATCATAAACCAATAACAGTATGCTATTTCATTTCAGCAAAAACTCGATTTAACATAATTTTACAAAAACTTTTTGCAATAGTGGAGTTTTTTTTTTAAGTGGAGGTTTTTTTAAAAGTGGAGGTTTTTTCTAGTGGTTGAATTTCGTTTTCATATAAACAATACCTCATATAGTTAAATTATGATCTTTATATATCAGCAAACAAAATTTTGAGTGTGTCAAAATACTTGATCACAAATCTGGGTTTTGTCCAATTAGGAGTTATTAAAAAAAAAATTGACATCTCAACATAGATAATGGACAAGAAGGATGATATATATGTAAAAGTTTGAGTGGTGTGGTTGTCAATCATGGGTAGAATAGTGAATGTTGCATGTGTGTGAAGTGATATCACTTAACCATGAAAGGTCATAAGCCCTATGTATTCGAGAATTCCATATTCTTTTTCATCACTTTATTGGAAAAAAAAATACTAAATCTATTTAAAGATGTCAAAAAAAGTATTTCACAACACTTTAATTATTCATTGAGCACACTGAAGCATAATCTAATACTGCATTGAATATTTTATTATTAAGCACTTTGGTTTCTCAAGAAATTTATACATTGGCCCTTCTTTTAGATTGCTAACATTGGACCAGCAGACTCTAACTATGTAGAGACAATCAGCACCTTGCGGTATGCGAACAGGGCCAAGAATATCGAGAACAAAACTCATGTCAACGAAGAGCCCAAGGATGCCCTTCTCACCCGCTTCCAACAGGAGATTGATGAATTACGGAAACAGCTCGAAGATGGTGTTAATGGTATGATATTCAATGATACGCTGTAAAATATTAACTAACTAGCTGACTAACAATCACATTGCTTCCGGGCAGAGAGAACAGAACTTCACACCACTATCTTTGCGAACTATCTTCGCCTCTTCAACATTCATGCATCTTCATACATACCCGCCAATTATTCCTACTGACCTAACGACTTTCAATTATTTGAAATACTTGATCATTCCATGTTTTCCTCGGTCTTACTCTCCTGCACTTGTCTTTGGGATGTTGAAGGAAGATGATGGTATTTACCAAGTGAAATTTAAATACCTTCACATACGCTGTTTGAAAATGATGCGAAATGCATCAAAACACGTGACACAATAGATTTTTAAGAAATAGGGATATTTAATAAGTGAGATTTAATTTAAATTTAAAAGTGACAAAACGATGTATGATAGATTTTCGAATAGTGAAATAAGGAAGGAATGCAAAGCTGAGACAAGCATTATCGATAAAATTAAGAAAGGTGTGTTGAGATGGTTTGGACATGTAGAACGAATGAGTGAGGAAAGAACTGTAAAACGAATTTATGAAGCGAATGTAATTGGAAAAAGGAGCAGAGGAAGACCGAGAAAAACTTGGCACGATCAGGTATGCCAAATACTTGAAAGCGGTCAGGTTAGGAGTCGTAACAATCGGCGGGTGTGTATGAGGAGATGCATGAACATGGAAGAGGCGAGGAATGTTTTGCAAAAACAGAGTGGTATGGCGTTCTATTCTCTCTGCCTACCCCTGCGGAGGAAGCGGCGTGATGGTTAGTTAGTTGTTTTTTTATAAATAAAAGGTTTGTTTATTTTTCAGACCTTGGATCTGATTCAGAAAATGGGTTGTCTGATATTGAAGTGTCAGATTCAGCCGACGAAATCGAAGACTATGTTGACGAAGATGGGACTGTCAGACGAAGGAAAAAGGTAATGTTTTGTTTTCTTCAGTTTTTTTTGCAACTAAAATTTAAAGATTACTTTTGAAAATGTACATATTGATTTTCAGGAGTTGGATGAAACTGAAAAGGCTGATGCCGAAAAGGCTCATCTCGCCAAAAAAGCTCTGGAAGAAAAGAGAGCCGAGTTGCAGAGAACCAAGTATGTTATCATCTGTAATTTAAATTTTGCCATAATTCGAAAAATATTTCAAAATTGTTGTCACTGTAATTATTTTCTATAATAAATTCTTGTGCCTCTCCGCGTTGAAGGCTGGCAATCGTTTTACAATTTTTACTTTGTGTGCAGCCATTCTAAACAGTGACAGTGAAACCACTCTACAGGATATACATTTTCTTATGCTTTGTTTACTTTGTAATAACATACATCGTTCACACCTTTCAACAACGTCATGTATCAAAAATTGACAAATTTCAGTTGAGCATGTTTTCGGAATGCCCAGAAAATGTACTATATCCCAGCAAAAGCGGCATATTTTTAACTTAATATTTACCCGCTACAGGGTAGAATGTGTTGTTTTTGCATTTTGAAGAAAAGGCATTGTTTAATTATTCTTTTCAATGTACTAAATATTTTTCGAATGAAAAAAAACATTCAGGTTTTACCTTAAAAAATCTGTTACACAGTAAAAAGTCCAATAAGTGGCTTGATGTTTATTTTTAATACATTTTATTATATTTTTAAACGTTAAAAACGATCACCTGAAAAATCAAGTTTTTTGATACATGACGTTGTTGAAAGGAGTGAATGACGTATTACTTTATTTTCTCTTCCCTCATAAAATGGCCAAAGTACTCTAGCTTTTTCTTTTCTTTATAGTGTTATATAACTTCTCTCTCTTTTCCCATGCGTCTTAAAATATCTTCATTTTAAACTCTCTTTAATATTTATTCAATATTACCCCGGAGTGGTAGATGAAGCGGAGGGCTGATCACCTTTCCTTCATGAGTTAACGATCAAGGCAACACTCCGTTTATATGATGCAGTGCCCTATGCACCATCGGGTGCGGATGAGGGCTTGAAGAAAAATTAATGCATAATAGTTATTGCACCAACCTAATAGGGTATTATCACTCGGGAAAATATCTAATTTAACATACTCAACCTATAAAGGATTGTGTAAGACTCGTTTGGTGTTTCTAACAGCCGATATAATCAATATTTTCATTCATCATTTTCTTTTGCGAAATTCGCTTTCGCAAAAACGTTGTTTTCATAAGTTGGCAACGAATGACGTCACAGAAAAGAATCCACATTACTACTATTACAGCTCTACAAAGCAGATAGATACATAAAGGGATACGCTCCATAACACGCCCGATGACGTAAAATATGATGACGTATAGTGGTGTCCGTTTTTCGTTTAATTAAAATACCTAAAGTTTAAACCTTCATATCTCCCTCACTTCTCTACAGATTTCAATAAGAATGTTACCTATAGTCTTGCTATTTTTTATATTAATTTATTAGCCAATAAGGACACTTTATGAGAATGATCCATTACGTATTGCTTTTCCTTTTGATATAATGGCAACTCTTTAATGGGGTGTTTTTTGTTTGTTTGTTTGCAGACAAGCACAACTTGACCTGAAGGAGAAGCTTCAGAGATTGGAGAGTAAGGTGTTGGTGGGGGGAGAAAACCTTCTGGAAAAGGCGGAAGCCCAACAACAACTACTGGAACAGACGGCCAAGGAGTTGCAACTCCGGCAGATCAACGAAGAGAGACTACAAACACATTTGCAAAGGAAAGAGGTGAGATGCTGTTGTAATATGTGAATATGTACAGTAAAAGCTTTGGAGTTCGAAATTGAAGGGACCAAAATTTGAATAATATTCTAAATGTGAAATTAAGAAATCTAAAAACAAATAATTAATTAATCTCAATTGATTTTTTTGTTGTTCGGAAAATAAGAAACCATGTTTTATAGTTATTTTTTTAGAATTATTTTTTTTCCACATTAAAAAAAAAATGTCCTGAATTTAAAATGATTTTACAAAAAAAAAAACTTATTTTTTTGTTTTTAACCACTTTTTTATTGGTACTTTTTTCCAACCGGTTTTGACCTTGTCATCTTCAGGGATCAACATGCACTCTCAGAGTACATGTTTACCCCTGAAGATGACAAGGTTCTTGTCAAAACCGGTTGGAAAAAAAGTACCAATAATAAAATGGTTGAAAACAAAGTTGTAGTTTTTTTTATAAAATTTATAAATTGTGCCTCAAAGTATCTGCGAAAAACATTTAATAATATTTAAAAAAAAAATGAAATGGCTCCCTTTGTATGAAAAATCATTGTAGAGACCAGAATTCTGAGGCCTAAAACTGATCACATTCAAGTTAAAACGGCGTTGATTCAATACAGTTCCCTATGGACTGGTGCGTTTAAATGACTGTCAGAAATTATAATATCCTCTGTTTTAGGCCGAGCGTCTCGACATGGAAGAAAGGTACTCAACACTGCAAGAAGAAAATGCAGCCAAGACCAAAAAGTTGAAGAGAGTTGTTCAGCTCCTGAACTCGGCTAAGGCGGAACTAGCGGACCAGATGAGGGAGCAGCAGAGAGAGATGGAGGGAATCCTGGACAACATCAGGGCCCTGAAGAGGGAAATACAACTTGCCGATTTGGTCCTGGACTCTTACATTCCCAAGGAGTATCAGGTAAATTTTATGCTTAAAGCTGAGATCTCAGTTATTCAAATTTAGAACCCGAAGGGCCGCGCCATAGGTCGAATGTGTCTACGCAATTTTTTTTAGGATACATATTGGAATTTGACTTTTTTTTTGGAACATACATATATTGAGAATTTTTTTTATTTTTTATCTGATGTGGTGCCCTATGCACCATCTGGGTATATAAAAGTTGTCCTTTATTATTGTCATAAGTCACGTGCGTCATTGATTTATGATGATGACGAAAGAGCGTATCGCTATTTTTTTGGTTTTGGCGACATGTTGTCGTGTTTTGTGATCACGCTAGGTGGTCACGTTTTTAATATAATGAGGAAATGCCAGAATAAAATTAAAGAATGTTGTACTCACAGTTAGTCCTTTTATTTATATAAGTACGATTACACTGGAATCAGATAATTACAAAATACTTAATACTCTATATATAAATCAAAGAAGCAAAATGAAAGTCGCAATAAAAACGTCCGATGATTCCAACGAACTAGGTAACTCTCTTTGCATTTGCAATCGGCCCGCCTCGGCGTTGGTTTCGCTCGGAAATCTCCGTTCCCATTCGTCTCGTTACGCGTCCGTCAGCGCTGCCAACTCGACAATGTAGCTACGTCGCCTACAACAAGTTGTCTTTGGCATTGTTGTGAATAAAAAATTAGTCAAATATGTAATGGTAAAATTTTGACAACGGCTAGTGCATAACATTTAGTTATAGTGTTGCAAGTAAAAAAAATTGTTGCAATGTTTTTTGTGTCTGTTTTTTGGTCAGGCTTCAATAATATGTTAATGGACTGAAGACTCGTGTTGATTCTAATAATTGAAATGAGAAATACCGTGGACGTGCTTAACCCTTAAAGTGCGAACTGTCGATAGATGGACTCTCTATTAATGCGTATAAAGTGCGGAGCGTCGGAATATCAACTATTGCGCAATTTGATTTAGGTATTGACCCATACAGACGTGTCTTAGCGCGCGCATGTATAACGTTTTTAATAAGTTAATAACATTTATAAATAACCATTTAAAATTATTTTGCTGTGAATTTAACATGAATTTTTAAAATTTTTTAAGTAAAAGCTTTTTATTTCTACCTACAAAATGTCAAATTCGTCAAGTAGTGATGATGAAAAGCAATTAGCAATTTATGCAAAATATGTGAAAATAAGCTCAGCACTATAAGGGTTAATCATTCTAATAGGACCCTGTGCTCTTAGCACAAATAAATTGGGCCACAACATGTTATTATGTCTCGTAAACTGATATGTTTCATATTTTAGAAATTGCTGGAACAATACATACATTGGAACGAGGACATCGGAGAATGGCAAGTTCGCTGTGTCGCCTATACAGGAAATAATATGAGGAAGCAGCACATACTGAATATGCAGAATAAAGAAAGAGAGGTAAGTTAATTAACACATTAAAGCTGGGAAAATTTATTGCAAAATATGTTTTGTGAAGGAGCCATTTTGCAATTAAAAACCTAATTTAACCACTTTGATAAAAATTTAAGTACATATATTGCTCACTCCTTTCAAGAACGTCATAAATAAAAAAAACTTGATTTTTCAGGAGAACGTTTTTAAAGTTTAAAAATATAATACAATGTATTAAAAATAAATATCAAGCCACTTATTGAACTTTTTACTGTGCAACAGATCTTTTAAGGTAAAACCTGAAGGTTTTTTCTCCATATGTAAAATATTTAGTACATGTAAAAAAAAAATGAAAACATACCTTTTCTTCAAAATACAAAAACAACACTTTCTGCCCTGTAGCGGGTAAATATTAAGTTAAAAATATGCCGCTTTTGCTGGGATATAGTACATTTTCTGGGTATTTGGAAAACATGCACAACTAAAAATTGTTGATTTTTGATTTATGACGTTCTGGAAAGGAGTGAGCGATATGTAAACAGTTCAAACCTTACAATAAAACAAACAAAGTATTCGAAAAAGGGGCTGGCAACTTTTTGTGTACTAAAATATTTGAAATTAAACATTTAGAATGAAAAAAAAATCACAAAACATTTCCATAGCCGGGGTTCCCAAAGTGTGCGTTGCGGCGCCCTGGTGCGCCGTAGAAATTAAGAGGGGAAAGTAAAGGTAGAAATAAACTTGTAAGTGCACCGCGGGCTGAAAAAGAATTGGGAACCCCTGGTCTGATGAGTTAATCCTCGAGAGTTCTTTAAAAAAAATTATTTTTTCCCTAGTAAGTATTTGTATTTGTTATACAAGATATATGCAAACTATTTATATATTTGACACCTATCAAATAAGGATTTGTGCATGTGTATAATAGCACTTTCCGTTTTTATATTTATTCAGACAATGACAGCTAAGGCTATCAGAAAAACAACACAGTATAAAATAAAATTATTACAGTGTTTGAAAATGACGTGGAATGCATCAAAACCCGTGTCACAATAGATTTTAAGAAATTGTGGTAATTTCCAAGTAAATCTTGAATTAAAAATGGATGCATTTTACCACAAAGTGCCAAATTAATTAATGAAAAATAATTGGTTATGAAATTTTATTACAATAAGATTATTTTTCTCTATTTTTCTTTCACCTGGTCAATATTTAATAAAATTTTCTTTATATCCCCATAGCACGAGAGTGTGGATCTGTCGGGTCAGTATCTCACTTACGGCAGCAGCGTCACGGCAGGAGTCACCACGGAGAGACGTCCTCGGTCTGCCAGAACCGGAATATCCGGAGTACCCCGCCCGGCGACCGCTCGATCACAAAACAGGCGCTAGATTATACCTAACTTTATATAAAATCTCTACACTTTGAAAACAATACTTGCACGCTTCGTATGGATCCCAACGACTGACTACTGAAGATTTCACAGGAAAAAAATAGTTCGCCACAGTTTAAAACAAAAATATTGGATATCAATACTGTGTATCGAGTTTTAGTAATGTGGGTACATAACATAACAACAGTTAAATAGAGTCAATTGGTTCTAAAAAATTGCTCTACCCTGTTCTACAGAAATTTGCACTATTTGAAATATTCACCTATATATTTTACAATTATTTATTGATTTGTACCTGGCAGTTATTCATTTATTTATTTAACATTTATGCACCCTATGACCTTTTATATTGAAATTATTAATTTATTAACACACATTTACATATTTACCTAGTGAAACTTTCCTTGATAATGAGTTTTGTAGTCTTTTTCTATTAGGATCATATTCTTCTACGATGATAAAAAAAAATGTCAAGATGATTGATCAAGTTTTGTTTATATTCTTGCCTCCCAAATTCTGAACACCGTCTTCGGATGCACAATGTATATGTACGTTGAATGACCAACAGCGAGGACTGCCTTTAAAAGCAGTTTAAATGCATTAATCTCATGTAACGTGTTTTGAAGGAAATTTCCAATTTTGGATGTACGTAAAGACTTTAATTATTTATCTACATAAATGATTGTTAAATTAAATTACTTTAATTTTGATGACAGTTATACATTTTGTGCAAATTTGTCAGATCGCATTTTTTTGGTATTGTCTTTGAAAATGCACTTATTCATTAACTCAAATATTATAAATCGAGCCATTGTCGTGAATTTTGGTGGCCATCTTGGATTTTGAAGGCCTTGTGTATTGTCATTATGGTATTTGTTGGCTGAATAGCACAATAATTTTAGGCAATGTGAGCTTCCGCCTGGCACCACTTGTAATAATGCCTGTCGTATGGGTCAGTATGTGAAATTTCAATTATCGGTAAACAGGTAAATTGAAAGCTGTCCCACCGCATGCCTAGATCTGATACAGAAGCATCTAGGCTTCCTTACGGATCTGCTCTTGTTAAGCAATTTTTTTTTTAAACTAAGTTGCGAAATTTGTTGGAAATGTGAAACAATATAAAATTTTAGCCCGATTTTACTGTGAATTTACATTTAAAAGCTTTCAATATACCTGTCACTGCCAATCTAAATAAATGCAAGATTGTAAGTTCATCACAAAATTTTCTAGAAGTACCCCGGTGTAGCCAGTGAAAGGGATTAGTATTTAGTTCAATAAACAGGTACAGTAAACCCCCCTATTAGGTACCAGTTTATCTGAGGAAAAGTTACAAGGGGTTAATGTTTTAAATTGTATTTTTACATTTTAACCAGCGGAAATGACTGAAATATGTCATTATTTAATTAAAATACTATTTGAAAACAGTTATCCTCTATAAAGTTCTCTCCCATAACGCGGTACTTATCTTAACGTCATAGGGGATTTTATTGTATTTTCATTTAGTTCACTACACCTTTCTTGAACATTTATTTTTTGTTATGAAATTCTTTTAAATTATTTGCAGTGTGACAATTTTTATCATGACATTAAATTAGAGATTTTTATTTATGTATATAAATGCTTTACTGTTTAATTTTTATAGTACAACTGTGTGGACCAGGCAGAAGTGTGGACAGGCTTTTAAATTTTAGTATTTATTTATTTATAAATAGTATTATAAAAATACTTTTATATTGATTCCTTAGCAATTTTTCAATTTTATTTATTTATACATCTGTAGTCGCTGTAAAGATATTCAAAAGCAAAGACATTTTACAGCTTATGTAAACAAAAAGTTTCATTTGGTTTCAATTTTTTTATTATCCAGGAAAGCATTGTTTTCATAGTTTACGGTAAATTTAATTTAATTTTTACCATCGTTACTTTTTAAAATATTTTTTTGTAAAGCACAAATATATTTTTGTTAATACTTTATTTAAAAAAAAAGACTTATGTTGTGTCATAGTGTTGATATTATATTTCATTCAATGCGTAAATATATTACAGAAGAATACCTTCAATCTGAACCCAGTATTTGTTATGTAAATAGAAGTATTAATGTTTTAAGAAGCAATGTGTGCTAGTTGAACATTTCAGAGGGAAGGGTTTATATATTGATTTTAATAACATAAAAATTATTGGTTATTTAAATTTTTTTACCAACATTTTATGTCATTAATAGTAAAAATTAAATAAATTTCAGTATTGCTTATTGTGAGTTATATACAGAATGAAATGATTCAATATTATGTATGAATTAAATTATTGTGATATTTTTTTGCTATCACCATCCTTTAAATGATTAGAAATTATTTTTAAAGAATGTCTAGTCCTTTTATCCAATTTATTTATTTAGAATGTAAGTAAATATTTTTTTATACACATTTTTGTATGTTACCACTCACAAGCTGTCATGTATGTATTACTTTTATGAAAATAAAATTGTTTCAAAAGCTTTAAATATTTTTTTTATTTTTAGTAATTTGTCTTTTCCTATAATTTAAATACCTTAACACACTTAGGTCGGGAAAGGTATTTCTATCCATTTGGTCGATTGATGCTTAAGGACGGGAAGGGTATTTTTACCTTCTACGCTGGACTCATTTCAAAGTCTGAAAAAAAGGAATTACATATTTAATGTTTCATATGAATATTATGTACCAATTTCTTAGTTAAGGTCTTAACTATGTGTACATAATTATCAAATCCCGCTGTCATCAAAAAACACCCATCCGAAATGTATGAATTTGGCTCGACCCTTTTTTTTTTAAATGGTCGCTTGGAAGCTGGACTGTCTAGTTTGAAGCCTCGGAAAATATCATCAGGTAGAGAATGGTAGGTTTATTCAATGATGCAGAAGTAGATAGCGAACTATAAAAGTAAAGTAATATAACAAGTTTGAGTAATTATATTAAAAATTCCCGCTTTGTATATAATAATAATCATTTTTTTTTTATTATTAGATTAAAACCAATATTTTTAGCTTTTCCACTTTTTTATTTGACCAGCGACCGGGTTTCGTCGTTACCGACATCATCAGACAGACATCAAAAATATTGGTTTTAATCTAATAATAAATTAAAAATGCAATTCCATCACGAAGTGTCAGTGGATAATATAAATCTATTAATAATAATCATTTGAAAATAATTATCCCTGTCTTGGGCAGCTCTAAACAGTGCCTCAACTGTTCTGAACACCGTTCAATCTTCAAGTATTTCCAATACTTAAAAGTGGTCAGGTCAGGAGTCGGAATAATCGGCGTGTATATATGAGAAGATGAATGTGGAAGAGGCGAAGATTGCGTGCAAAGATTGTGGCGTTCTATTCTCTGCCTACCTCTGCGGAGAAGCGGCGTGATAGCTAGTTGATTAGTTCTTCTTCTTCTTCTTCATCTTGCTGTAGGCCTTATGGCCTGTTTTTAAGAGGGATTAGCCTCCTGCGATGTCGATTCCCAGCTGTCGACCCATCTCTTTGGTGGTCTGCCCGGGAGTCGTCTACCATGGGGTTGGCCGTACAGTTCGATGTGGGGGGGGGGGGAGTCTGGATGGTTCCATTATCCTCACATGCGCATAGTTAATACTTGGTTAGTTAATATTTGATAATACATACTCCATTCTGTGAAGATATTGGAAATATAAAATGAAACAGTTATTTGATTTTTTTCTCTCATCGATGTCATTATTTATATGACATCTCGAGGGCGGTGAATGCTGGAGTAACACTATATGTATTATTATAGAGTTATTATGCCCGTAGTGCAGTCCGGTAATATTTTGTTTTGGTTGTCAGAAAACACTTAGTAAAAGTGATGGTTCAATAGCTTTATATCCATATCCAGGGCCGAATTTACCATAGTTATATTATTTTGGGGCTATTTTTTTGCAAAACCGTACCAATTTACTAAAATTTGGGGATTTTAGAAATCCTTACTATAGACGATTAAGTTTAATTAATATAATACATCATTGTCAATGTCGTTCCATAATTAATAAAAATAATAAAAAGAGAGATTTAGTGCAGATAGAAAGAGAGAGAGAGAGAATCTTTGAAGAAAAAATAAATACCTTGTTTTTCTTATTTAAGTTTTATTTGAAAAATACTACTATTTCTTAAAATCTATTGTGAAACATGTTTCGATGCATTTCACATTATTTTCAAATATATGACTTAAAATGATGCGGAATGCATCGAAACACGTGTAACAATAGATTTTAAGAAAAAGTTATATTTACCAAGTAAAACATAAATTAAAAATGAATAGATACCATGAAAAAGTCACTGCCAAAACAATTGAAGAAATACTTTGTTTTGTAATAAATAAAATATGAAATTTATGTTCGTGACTCGATATTTTCGACATAACAAAAAAATACATCTCTCTTTCTCCTCACCTCTACGTTATATCTTGTTTCTCTCTCATGTTACGAATTTTGTCTAATAAACGCGACGCATCCTTGAAATTTCAGTCTCAATTCTCATCCAACTATCGATTATGGAATCCCCGCTTAACAAGGTTCTTTATTTAAAAAATCAATGCACATACATATATTTATAAAACCATTTTAGGTTTAATTCACATTTTTATTTCTTTATATATATAGTACCAACATGAGAAAATGGTTTTCTAATGTAAAAGTAAAATTTTATTTCCTGGTTTTGGGGCTACTGACATTTTTGGGGCCTTGGGGCCATGTCTATGGTGAATTCGGCTCTGTCCATTCTTGTGTAAATGCCCCAAGCTAATGGAGGTATTGTCCCCTCTCCATTGTCGCTATTTGTCACCCGAAGATATTGTATTTTACGTTCATTTCCATTCGTTACATTACTTCTCACACACCCTATTGTATGAAATAGTCGATAAGTCAACGATCGCCAGAAATATAATAATAAATTGATACTGATACCATCCTAGTATCAGTATATCTAGAACTATGGTCAAAATAAATTTATCATTATTTTATGACATTAATACAATTCTTCACTTTTTCAACTTACTTAGTTCTGAGATACGAAGCTTTCATTTACATTGTTAATATATGATATCCTCGTATTATACTCACTATTAAACATATCGTAGTCGTACAGGAGGAAGTGACCAACTAACAAAACGTAAAATGTTCAGGAGGGCCGTTTAACCGTTTTTACACTTTTGTCATCAAATAAAAAACAAAGAAAGCATGTATTCAGGATTGTGATTATTTTTGTGTGAAAATAAACGTTTATAAATATTGAAATGAGGAAATAATATTGTAAAAGTTTTTCATCCTAAGGTTTTTAAAAATACTTTAAAGCAGTTGGTCACCTTTTCCACGCATTTATCTTTGAAAAAATTGCAGATAATCACTTTTAATTCTTAGAATGGGGTTGGAAAAAAGTGAAAGGTAGGAAATTTTAATTCAAAGCATTTTACTATTAAAACTTTTGTAACTAAAATGTTGTCAATACAAGCAATATTAAACATTGTTCATGTTTATTTATTCGAGCATAATTCGTGGATTTTTATGTTTAACAAGTTTAAAAAAACAGTTTTTTACCGAAATGGCAACGCCAACTACTGAAAGTAACAGTAATTCATGTAAAACTAAGCATTGCTGATGTCAGACAGCGTGCTTCTTGGCGGCTGCTATCGCTTTCATTGCATTATCATTTGTAATGTTTTCGATTAGTTCGCTGTTTCATAGATTTTAGAGTCGGAATAATCGGCGAGTATGTATGAGGAGATGCACGAATGTCCAAGAGGCGAAAAGACGAGTGTTGTGTCGTTCTATTCTCTGCCCACTCCTGCGGAGAAGCGGCGTGATGATTAATTGGTCATAAAGTTAGTTTTATTAAATGGATCACTTTCTCGATGTGAGAACTTACGTTTTCCTAAAGTTGTCTCGTCATTTTCTAACTTTTTGCCGCTCAAAGACATTACCGGCATAATTTAGTCATAAGCACACCTCGCCGAGAGAATTATCATATTTTTTACCGGCAGATTACTTACTATATTTAATTTTACCTTCCGTGTACTTGGCTGCGGAAATTACCTTCCTTTGATGTTTCGTGCGCAAGTAAAATTTAATCACAGGCATTTATTTTTCCAGTGGGAAATAAACATTTGGGTAGACGAGCACTTAAGCGACTTCACTAGCCAGAATGTTGTGGAATCCCGAATTTTATCAAAGAAACGGATATAAGCAACTCATAATAATTATTTCTACTGAAGACTTAATTATTACTTATAAACTTTGAGATAATAATACCTTATGGTTATGGCTCGAGGGATTCTTGTACACAGCCAGCCGAGGAGTATGATCAAATTTTATATACTCTCCGAATGGGAAATGTAAACATTACATTCGTTTGCTTCATTTAAAATTATACAAGACACATTGTTACGGCGCTAAAATTAAGGGGTGCCATAAAAAGTAGGGGAGGATGGGGTAATTTCGGTCACTTTACATTCTCGTAACATATTTATAAAAAAATCTCTAATGTGGAAGTAAGTATCAGCAAAGCATGATCATTTTCAATTTAAGTTTTACTTAGTAAATACCTTTATTTCTTAAAATCTACTGTGATACTTGTTTCGATGCATTCTGCATCATTTTCAAATATCGTAACGCACGGTGGTTGAAAATGGTTGGATATATATTGCCACAAAGTGACTGGCGAATCAAATACTGAAAATGTTCAATTTAATTGCCTTTTTATTATGGGTAGATCTTTAAATTATTCGCTTTACTTATTTCATTTTTTTCAAGATCCAAACGAAGTCCAGTTTTATTTACAAAACGTATAAAATATCTGATAATTCACTAAAATATTTATCAATTTGATAGAACAAACTAAAGCTGGAATAAAATATACACCTAGAACAAGTAATGAATACCATCCTATATATAGAAAAAATCCATTATCACACCTAACGAGGTTTTTTTGCCTAGAATTTTCACTCATGAATTACATGAAATTATACTAACCATAAACATAAAGAGTAAATCCACTCACGAGTAGGCATAGGCCATGAAACTTAAAAAGTTGAAGCCTGAGTAGGATCATGATAAGCGATGTTGCATAAGCCGTAGCTAGATCTCAGAGTTACTTGGACGTTAGGTAATCTAAAAAAAATATCACACCTCTAATTGTTAATACAGTAAAACCTCGATATAACGGATTAATTGGGAGGAGGGGGTGTTCTTAAAAGCCGAAAGTTCATTATATAAAAATCGGTTTAAAATAAATAGATCCAGTTTTTTCTTCACAATATGAACACTGTGTATAGATATAAATAAAACATAAAAAACACAGATAAAATTCTATTTAATGTCTTCGGGGACACTCGTCATGAAGTGGACGCTGTTGTTTGATATCGATGCGCTTGCTTTCAGTAATCCTGCTTTGAAAAAGGAATCAAGTTTGGTTTGCACTCTTTGAATTTGTTGTTTTTTTTTCGTTGTATATAATCAACTCTCTAATGTTAGACGTATGACGTGATTATCATGGCCGCCAAAAATTGTTTATTAAATTATAACTTAATTTATAACTTAAGATAACGGTTAGAGAAATCTGGAACCTCTTAGTGGTTGAAAAATGCTTGGATATAAAAATTATCCTCTTGCAGATATGCAGATTGAAAATTAATCAAATAAAATGGGTTCTCTTTTAACGTTAACTCACGAAAAAGAAATATAATTTAATGGTCTTAAGATCAAACCCAATTCATCGAAAGAGTTTAATTCGATAAAAACCTTGTTAATTTTTTTTAAACGAGAATATGAGTTTTTTGAATACCTTTGAACGTTAATGAATATATTTTTGGTGCTTTGATGTTCTAATAAGTTCCAAGCTCTTTTTTCTTAAATTTCCTTGACGAATAACAGAAAAAGGATAACTCCGAGCTTCATAATTTCGGAAAATTTCGAAAAATTGACGGTTTAAAAAAATCTTAAAATTAACTTTAGAATTTTAATGATTTTTTTGGCACTTTTGATTTCTGTGACACATTAAATAATTAAAAAAAAAAATTAATTGAAAGAAAATACTACGTATGGACCCAAAAATAATTTTGTCTAAATTCTAAATGTTTATGCTAGTCGAGTTATGATTTTATGATTTATTTATGATGTTTTCATTTCAACTGCGTAATATTTGTGATATTTAAATAATCATTTATTTTTTTATTGTTTGAATGTAATAAAAGCGTAATAATGTTGAAAATAGTCGTTTTGCAATATATATTTTGTGTGTATAAGCACACACGTATATTTATATTATATATATTATATTTATATTTATATATATATACATATATATATATATATATATATATATATATATATATATATATATATATATATATATATATATATATATATATATATATATATATATATATATATATATATATATATATATATATATATATATATATATATATATATATATATATATATATATATATATATATATATATTATAAATTAAATGAATTAATGGATGCTACAGAAAGATAATATGATTCGAAGGCATGGCCTAGGTAAGATAGAATAAAGATAAGAAACTTCAAGATATGGACCTGACTTGGAGAAAACAGACATCCGACAAAAGAGCCTGGAGGCATTTTGTGGACTCCATATGCTCCACATAGGGAGTAGATATGAATGAATGCTTAATAAATTAATAAAAACGTTGTGGTAACAACTTTTTAATTATTTTATTTATTTATTTATTTTTTAGTTTACAATCGAATAGAAAAGCACATTTAATTTAGGGGATAATATATGTAAGTGTGGATAGATATATCTCTTAGTATAAGTTTTTTATGAGAGTTCAAAAAAATAACGACCCCTAAATATTTTCAGGTCTGATTGATATTTTTAATACATCCGGAGTACCTCATACAATCGGTTGTTTGATAACGATTAATTTTTCTTGACCTTCCGACCTTTGGCTTCGAAAGAAAATGTAAAAGCGCTGGGAAAATATTTGCGAAGGCTAGCTACGCATATATGTTTAAGTCATTCTTTCAAAAAGGGGTCGGGCCTTAAGGCTTTTCCCATATGATTTTAGGTATGTTAATTTTATGTTTTCTTTGTGATTTAGGAAAAAATCATTTTGAAATTGAATTTTAAACCCACACTTATTTAATGCAAAATAAGAATAAAATAACAAAAGGAATGGAAAAAACCACAGTAGTTTTTTTGTTTATTACAAAAATTATAACAATTTAATTCATTACCTAGATATACTTACGAAATATCTGTTGACATTGTGCCTCTCTAAAAAAGAGACTTAGCTTGGACAAACTTGCAATAAATATTTATTATTATAATTATTTAGTAAAGGATAAAATACAATTTATTTTTTCTATGTATGTATTGACATCTCATCAAAGATGAAAAAGAATACGGAAGTCTGGGCATTTACGGGGCTGATGATAAAAAAATAATAACTCGTTTAATTGGAGATAATCCAGATTTGTGAACAAGTATTTGGACACACTCAAAATGTATCACTATCAGATGATATAATTTTTGCAAATGATGTCGTGCGTCAATAATATTTGACGTTTCTGAACTAGACAGCTGCACTACACAAACAGATTTTAAGTGGCGCTAAATTAATCATACCATTTTGTTTTTAAATACCTTTTTTGAATTGAGAAAAAATATTTTAAGCGATGGAAATCTTTATTTGGACCTTTAGAATTTTTTCTATTAAATGGAAAAGATGATATCCGTCAATTGGCTGCCGCCAGTGTTGATATATATCTGTACCCGTTTTATCAATCCGTTTGATACTGCAGCGGTCTAGTTCACTACTACTACTACTACTACCATCACGCCGTTTCCCCGCAGGGGTAGGCAGAGAGGATGGAACGCCACACTCTTCTGTCCTGACATACACTCCTAGCCTCCTTCACATCCATACATCTAGTCATACATGCCCTCCGATTACGCAGACTTTTGACACCGCCAGATTTTAGGTTCTGATTGATCTGATCGTGCCAAGTCTTTTTCGGTCGTCCACGTTCTGTTTTCCCTCTCACATTCGCCACATATATTTTCTTAGTCATTCTCTCGCTATCCATTCGCTCCACATGTCCATACCACCGCAAAGAGCTCTTTCTAATCTTTTCAATTATTCCTCGTTCAGCCTTACATTCCTTTCTAGTTCACAAATGTCAAATATGATTGACGTACGACACCATTTGCAAAAATGATAACATCTTCTAATGGGGTGATTAATTTTGTGCCACCCTGTATTATCTATAAAAAAATTATTATATTTTATGGAAAAATAATGCGGGCAATTATACATTTTGGAAACTAGCTCGTTTTGTATTTATTTTTTTGTATCGTGTAACGTACATATCGTATATTGATAACTGGCTCGAAGGAGGTGTAATATGCCTCGAGGGAAACTTTACATCTTGGGGCGCGCTTGTTATTTCATTGAGATATTGGAGCCTTCGATAAACTTCCCTCTAGTGTTTAGCTTTGTGTGTTTTTGCAAAATGTGTATTGGGGCGCCGTTCTCGAGATAAATTGAGAAATTGGCTGTAAAGTGTGGCACTTAGTGCCTTTGTGAGCGCTTGTATGGAACCGTAAATAAAATGTCTGTCAGAATAATGATATGTATATCGTATATGCATATCATTATTATTGACACCCTCGGCATTGAGTTAGGGCACATTTTTGTAATTTGTAATTGTGTATATGAGGGTATAAATAAATTATATATTATTGTAGGAACTCCTAACTTCCTCATAGAATCTAGATTACTACTCTTAAATGTCGTTAGAATACTAGTCACATTTGATATTAGAATAGGTACTTTTAATAGTTACATTTTCAGTTAAAAACATCTTAATTCATTTTTTAAGATTGAATTTATAAAATATCAACAGTTTAATTTATATAGGTACCTACTTGAATGGCCTAGGATTTTACCCATAAATAATTGGGTTGTTGAGCAGTGCTTGTACAAATTCAAAATGATGTAAATTACTCTTATTGTAATTTAATAAGGGAGGCATAATAATCGAGTAAGGAGTTAAAGAGGAGGAAAAAAGCATTTAAAAAACGGAGTAGAATTATGATGGACAGTTATCAGCTTTAAAGTAGATGAATGTAAAAATACTTCATATTTAGATGTGTTTATTTTATTATTACAAATACTTGTGGCCACTAAGTGGCCAAATTATTTATTTAACATTATCCTCGACTATTGAAAGCTTCCCACCACATTCCCGGTTAAAAGAAAAGCATCTAGACTTCCTAACACACTTTTCTGGCAAAGTATTTTTTTTATTAAGTAGGTCTCATTATAAAAAAATGAAACCAAATTTTATCCCGATACATTCCATAGCTTTTAATGTCCTTATCATAGCCAATATAAATATATATAAAAAAGTAATGTTCAATTTACCCTGAACTAGTACCTGATATAGAACTGATCACAATGTGTGAATGTAATTAACGATCAAGTTCACACTGCAATACAATGCAGTTCACTATACGAAGTAAAGTAAGGATATAAAATAATAATGTAATTTAAAAATTGTAATAAATCGAAATAATGACTTCGAAAACTAAGCGTAGCGTCAAATGTAATATCAAATCATCTCAAACTCTACTACGAAAATGAGATAAAGTGGAATCTTCTCTAAATTAAGATCCTTTCTTTTAAATCTGAATGAATTTCCGGGGATATTTAATTTCAGGATGTGAAAGCTTTCAGAATAAACCGAAAACACTTCTAAACAAAATTTAATTAACGATAAAAATTAAAAAGTTTCAGAAACAAAATAAACTTGTATTTTTGCCTGGAAGAGTATGAAAACACACTCATAAGTAGTTAGGGGTGCGCACACCGTAGCAAGGGTTTGTAATAAATCTTACCCAACAATATTATCTCACCCCTTTGATGTTCCGAAATATATTGCTATCCAGTGCCATCTCCCGTCTTATTTCATAAGCAGCGGGGGATGAAACAAAAATTATTTTCTCGTATTTCCGGCCCTGTCCACAAGGGATGGTATTACAAAACCTTTCTTTAGATTTATTCAAATTCGAGAGTAGAGCAAAGAAAAGCGAGAATGGTGTTATTATCTAAATTTTAATGAGTGAAAGATGGAGGGGTACAGAGTGAAGCAACAAAAGGATATATATTTTTTAAATTTCTCAAATATAAATTAAACCAGTCACTTAAAAAAATAATGTATAAAATATTTTATGTAAATTATTATTTGTATAATATGCAGGTTGGATATGGGAGGGTAAGGTTTTCGAAATATTTTTAGTTATCGAACCTTAAATCCTCGATAACTCAAAATCTAAAATTGATTTATTACAAAAAAGTGGTGTTTATGAAATTTCGTGTGGAGATTGTGATAAAAAATATATTGGCCAAACTGCGAGAAATTTAAAGATAAGAATTATAGAACATCATAGCGGTCTTGTTAGTAATTATTTTTCGGAATTTGCAAATCACATAATAGATACTAATCACTCATTTCACTCTTATAAATTAAAATTATTACACCTTGTTCCATATAAAGGCCAAATTATGAATTATCTTGAAAATTTAGAAATCCAAAAAAACCTAAATTCTAATAATAATTTATTAAATAATATATTGTTTCAAAATTCTTCACCGTTGCTTTCCATTTTTCCTTTGTTTTCAAACTCCGCCCCTTGACTAACCCTTTCCCTTTACTTTCCCCTCTCCTTATTTATAGAACAATTATACAGACCTGAATGATGGAAGTTTAACTTCTGAAACATGTAGTCTATAATAAAACTCAAGCGGTAAAAAACAAGTGTTTACTTCAATCATTGTAACATGTCTTACCACAAAGTTAATTCCGAAACAATTAATAAAATAGGACTTATGACCATTAACTATCCTTTGTCAGGTCATAAGCACTATAAATACCCAGACTTCCACATTCTTCTCCATCTATGTTGAAATGTCAAAAATGTTAAAATATCTCCTAAGCGGAGAAACCCAGATTTGTGAATAAGTATTTGGACACACTCAAAATGTTGTGAACAATTCATTATTTACTTTAGAAGATTGGAGATTTTAAACAAATCAGCACTTGAAACATATTTCTATTTATAAAGATATATTGTAAAACCATGAATATGCACCTAAATAACGAAACTGTTCACTTTATCTTCATGTAATTAACGATCAAGAGTTCTCTGCATCAAACCAATAAGAAAGAGAGAGATTTTTGTGTAACCGTGCTGCGTAAAGTATTTTTTGAAAGAGTAAGACATTTAAAAATTAAAAGGTTCCTACCCCTTCTAAGTTTCCAATCAAGCTCTTTATATTATTTTTCTAACCGGGAGACGGAAAGAGGAAGCGGATGTAGCTGTCGGCCATCTTTTAATACTGAAGGCTGTTTTCTAAGAATCAAGATCAAACATTTGTGAAAAAGCTTCTCAGACGAGGCTGACATCTTAAATTTTATCGAGAGTTTTTTTTTCAGATATTTTTCAAAATCTTGTTTGATGAAAATTTCAATTAATTTACGAATTCAATTATAAGGTTACAAATAAAGACTTCTAAGAATAAGAACAAAATCATAAATTATGATGTCTGTCCGCTTAATTATTTCAAAATGTCAGTATTTGTCCGCCTCCGTAGTGTAATGGTCAGCACGCTCGGCTACCGTTCTGGAGGGTTAGGGCTAGGTTAGTATTTGTCATATGAGTTAGTACTGGTCAAATGGTTATAAATGAAGACTTCTACTAATAAGGAAATAATTCTCAAATATTATATCCGACCGCTATCACGTGTAACCTAAGTGTTTCAGAATGTTAGTATTTGTCAAATGAGTTAGTATTGCTCAAATTCCGATTTGATTTGTAAAATGCTCAATTTGAAGCAAAAAACATATATTTTTAAAAATATCATCCTGGATATCTAAGGACTGACTTCCTTGCCCTTATATAATTAATGATAAAATTGACATCGCAACGATTCGATACAATGCCCCGTGCACTATTCGCTGTGGATTGGGGTTAGCGTTCGTATAAACCAAATAAGACACATGTTCTTACGCTTAAATAATAGAGTAAAACCTCTCATAACGAGCTAAATTCGTTCCAGAATCTTACTCGTTAAGCGAAACATTTTTTGGTTAGACTAGCGTGGAAGTTCCGCCTCACAAGTGAATGCCGTGAAAAACCTTTTCTTTGTAACTCGTTATGCGAAATGTCGCTCAGTTAGGGAGCAACTTTTCACATTTTTTTGCTTGTTATGCGAATTACTTGTTATGAGAGGTTCCACTGTACTATTCTTAAAAGAAACTTTTTTTCTTTCAGGAGTAGGTACTCTGAAATAATAGGAAGTAGGTACCCATGTACACTATATACGTTTTTTTCATACGGAACCACTGATACGTGAGCATAAACGCTACACTGAAGCGATCTTGTAGAAGTCTATAGCTACTCGGGTATTATGCAATGTAAGTGTAAATGGGACTTCTATTGTCTCTGCAATAGTCGATGTTACTCTCCCATAGATGGCACTTGACTACACTTCGTGAAACAATACAACAACCGTCTGAGGTGCCGGGGAAGTGTTCAGACGCCTTTTAGTGGAATATTACACACCATATGAACGCAAGTATCGGGTTCATCATTATCCTTACTTCCATGTATTTTATGCACTCCTGGTATATGAAATATTTTTTTTCACTAACCTTTTATTCAAAAACATATCTGAGAATCAATTACATACAACAGTTAACGTTTTAACTACGTAGTGTAAAAAACTTCTTCTTCTTCTATCCCTTATCCGCACCCAACGGTGCATAGGGTACTGGGTCGTATTGATGAAGTGTTATCTTGATTATTACTTACGTGAAAGCAAGGAGATCACACCTTCGCCTCAGGGACCAGTCTAGGGTAATTAATATTTAATAATATATATTAGAATGTAAAACCACTAATTTTTATTTTCACCTCCCTTTGGAAATCGAGCCCGGGACTTCCTGTACGGCAGATAAATACGCTAACCATTACACAGTGTCAACAACTACAGCTCTAGTTCAGGACTTTAAAAAATTCGACTTTAAAATGGTTCTTAAGTTTCGGTAATTGTATTTATATATATTTATATATATATATATATATATATATATATATATATATATATATATATATATATATATATATATATATATATATATATATATATATATATATACATTACACAGTTCAAGCGTAAACTTCCGTATGGAATCCCGACCCTAGCCTAGAGTTACATTGAAATGGAAATGAGTTCAACTTTACTTTTGGACTTTAACTTTTTTCATAACGACTTTGGCATTTTGAAATCAATTGTCGATCAGTGCTGTCATGAAGACAATGCTATCGAAAGGAAAATAACTGTTTTTTACCGAATTAAAAAAAGTAAATTCAAAGTTTATTTGGTTAAAATATTAATTTTCATTTGTTATTGACGCTTTGGGAAGATCGTATACATTAATGTCGAAATTTTTTAAAATAATAAATATCTTCTTCTTCCAAACCTTATCCAATGGCGCATAGGGCATCGTTACGACTCAGTATTGTATTGATCGTTTTTTTGTAGACTCAAATCAGTGCTTGATTTAAATATTTAAAGTATAAATATGGAGTTCTACAAAATAAACAATAAAAAATTTCCGCCTCCGTAGTGTAATCGTCATGTCTCAGCTACCGTTCTGGAGATCTCGGGTTCGATTTCCAGGAAGGGGTCAAAATAATTTATGTAAGTGTTCTTTTTTTGCTCTAATATTTATCGAATATTACCCTTGACTGGTACCAGAAACGGAGGGTTGATCACCTTTCCTTCATATGTTAACGATCAAGATAATACTGCGTTTATGATACAGTGCCCTATGTACCATTGGGAAGCGGGTAAGGGTTTGAGGAGAAGAATATCAATTAAACCCTAAAGTGATAATTTAAGAAAGCTTTGTGGAACATATTAAATTAATGGTTTTTGAAAATTACGATCATAAAATCAGATTATATTCAATTCCATTGTTCAATCACTGTTCTTGCATTTTTTATTGGTATTATATTGAATAGGGGTTTGAAGTAGAAGAAGACAAAATAAACACTAAGTCAATATGGACCATTGGGTTTGAAATAGGATAAGAAAAAAGATCAAAATTTTTAATATTTTGTTTTATATGAAGCGTCATTAATTATTTAAAAAATTATTTTTTCATATATTTTTTAAAGAAAGCTATTAACATATTATTTTTATTTTGAGTATAAGATATTAAAAATGTAGAATGAGAAGTAACCGCAGCACTTTCGTGGCTTTTATGGAAATATTAATGAATAAATAATCTCGTACATTTATAATCAGTCGAGCGTGGCTATTTCATATAAATTAGCGAAGGCAGGTTCCTGGGATAATTCTGTGCCTCGGAGCTTGTCGGAAGCTAAATTTTCCTTCTGATAACATCAAACACTTTCGTTTCTACGCTCTTCCATTGTCTGGGTGTTACATTAAAAAATAAGACCGAGTGTAAAAGCTTTTAAACCCTTTCTCCTGGATTTTCAATCAAAAAGTGAAATGTTGGATTGGATCGTTAACAACACGTGCAAGAACATGCAATATGTTTTTATTATTTCAGAAAAATTAAGCACTTGTATAATACCACTTAATGAGTTTTATTTCATTACACATGACTAGTTTCGAAAATTACAGATGTTTCAGCTATAGGTAAAAAGTAAAAAAATATATTGAAATATAGTTTTTTTTGAAAATAACTATATGGTAAATACAGCATCGAACAGATTAATAGAAACAAAACATTTTTTGCTGTATTTTCGTAAAAAGTTTTGTAAAATCTTCTGTTTATTAGTTATATCACAAATTAATATTTAATTTGGTGTCGTTTGGGCTCAATCAAAGATTTTACTCTTCTCGGCATTTATTATATAAGGTTTTGGCACGTGAATGCCATTTTTTCGTCTTTAAATAATGTAAAAAATAACTCCTAATTAGAGATAATCCAGATTTGTGAAAAAGCATTTGGACATACTCAAAATGTTTAAACGGGTATCTTTAGCTGTTAAGCTATTTTTATCTTAATTTTCATTAAGAATTCAAAATATAATGTATAAATAAATACAAAACTAGGTTAAGAAAGATCATGAAGACCATATCTTGTGATAATTAACAGACAAGTCCAAAAATAAATGCGAATATTTTTTTTACTCTCGTCAAATACTTTTTAATTTCACTAGAGGTTGATTTTTTATGGGTCATTTTGTGTGTGGTCGTTTTATCGTTGGACAATGTTTTTTTGTGGGTTTTCATGCCGCCCGAATATTGAATGTTGTTTTAAGGGCGATAAATGCCTTTTTATTGCTGGGAATTGTAATTGAAATTTTAAATTTGCACCCTCACTAAACGCCTCGCTTACTTTGTTCGTATTGTGTTTTTTTATAGTCGTACTTTAAATGCTGCATAAAAGAGATATTCTGAAAACAGCTGTCATCTTTGTTTCAGAAGAAATATTTTGTATTGTAATTTTTGTATTATTTTTCGGAATTTGCAAATCACTTAATTGATACAAATCACTCATTCCACTTTCATAAGTAAAAATTATTAGACCTTGTAACACATAAAGGCCAAATTATGAATTATGTAGAAAATTTAGAAATCCAAAAACGACCTAAATTATAATAATAATTTGTTAAATAATTTATTGTTTCAAAATTTTTCACCTTTGCTTTCCATTTTTCCTTTATTTTCAAACTCCGCCCCCTTGACTAACCCCCTCCCCCTAACTTATCCCTCTCCATATTTAAAGAACAGTTTTTTTATATTTTATTTATTATTCAGACCTGACGATGGAGATTTAGTTTCCGAAACTAATAGTCATTAATATACTCAAGTGGTATAAAAACAAATGTTTCCTTAATCATTTTAAGGTAAGAAGCATGTTTAAAGGAAAAAAGATAAAATATAACTAATCACTTACACAAATATCTTTCTGTAAAGTATTTTTTAAGAAAAATTATTTTAGATCTCTGACTGGCTTCTGTTTTATATATATCAGGCATCTGGTTAATTTGGTTAAAGGCAATATATTGCAAGGACTTTATTCAAAACTTATAAATTAAATTAATTTTAAATTGTTAATGCTTGTATTTTTTAGTCGTGTGATATGGGGTGCATGAAGCCTTCTTTGTCTGGGGCACAAAACAGCCAAGGGACGAATTTGCTCCAGCGAGGCTTCTGTTCGGACGTGGATTCAAAATAATAAAAAATAACTACCAGCCATCAAGAAGAAATCATGAAGCCTTTATTCGGGATAAACAGGGTTGAATAGCGTCCGAATAAGGCTTCGAATGGGTGACCAAGCGCTCAAACGTCCGCGGTGGTCCTACGTGCCCGGAATTCTGTACCGGGTGACACAAATCATCCCCTATATAATAACACACACAACATATGTATGTATGTACACACACACACACACACACACACACACACACACACACACACACACACACATATATATATATATATATATATATATATATATATATATATATATATATATATATATATACAATATATATATATATATATATATATATATATATATATATATATATATATATATATATACATATATATATATATATATATATATATATATATATATATATATATATGTATATATATATATATATATATATTTATATATATATATATATTTATATATAAATATAATTATAATTGTACATAATAAGCGAGGTAAATAATAAATGCCATTTCTATCATAAAATATTTTTTTATGTGTTTTTGTTAATAAAATACAACTTAGTGGACTCAATAAATCTCTGTTATTTATTATTTGTGATTTAAAATTAAAACATAAATTAAAAAGGAATTCTACAAATTAAACGCTAAATCAATAAATAAATAAAAGAAACCATTTAGGATTTCTGCCTTACATTACGTTACACTCTCCTTATCATTCATCCTTGATAATATCACTTGTGTGTTACGTATTTTTTTTAGCAAAACGTTGGTAATTTTTTAAGTTTTATTACACGAAGTAAACGATGAATGTTTAGGAGAGAGTTTTTTTTATTACCATTACACATGCTTTTAGTATACAAAATATATAACGTGACGTATGTTTACAATTCATTAGTTATTTTGTGAGTTTCTTGCCACCCTTTAGCTGAAAGTAGACTACTATCATTCGCATTCAGACCGCGAAGGGGGGAGGTGGAAAAGGTATCCATTTTATCTGGACAGATTCCTTTATTTCTTTGTGTTGTTTTTCTACTTCACTACAACTATTCTACTTCACGTTCATCTACTCCTCTACAGTCTATCGTATGGAGGCTTCAATGGGCAGTTAGTGCAAGTCCATTAAAATCATACTTTTCACGAAGGGTCTTGTATATATAAATATATTTAAAATTAAATATATATATATAAATATATATATATATATATATATATATATATATATATATATATATATATATATATATATATATATATATATAAATATATATATATATATATATATATATATATATATATATATATATATATATATATATATATATATATATATATATATATATATATATATATATAATATATATATATATATATATATATATATATATATATATATATATATATATATATATATATATATATGTATTTAAATATATATTTATATATATATAAATATATATATATATATATATATATATATATATATATATATATATATATATATATATATATATATATATATATATATATATATATATATATATATATATATATATATATATATATATATATATATATATATATATATATATATATATATATATATATATATATATATATATATATATATATATATATATATATATATATATATATATATATATATATATATATATATATATATATATATATATATATATATATATATATATATATATATTTATATATTTATTTATATATATATAAATATATATATATATATATATATATATATATATATATATATATATATATATATATATATATATATATATATATATATATATATATATATATATATATATATATATATATATATATATATATATATATATATATATATATATATATATATATATATATATATATATATATAATAATATAGAGATAATTCAGATTTGTTGAAAATACACACTCAAAATGTTGAAAATAAGTTCATTAAGTAAAACGAAATCGGTTGCATTTTTTTCTGGCTTTTTAGTATCTCGGTTTCTGGTAATTTATTATAGAAGATTACGATTCTAAATGAACGAACGAGTACACAAGGGGTGAGAAACGCCTAAATTCTCTTTTATATACGAACTACTGTTAAACTTTTTATTCACAGAATACGCTCAATCGTAAGAATAACATACCATTAAAACGTGTTTAATAGTTAAAAGGATGTTTAGAAAATAAAAATGGCGATAAAATCATGTTGCCTAAAATTCTCACGTATTGGATAGGGTTGTAATGTAGGTAGACTTTGATATTTAATTTGTTACGTTTTATTGTTTTAATATTTCACAAAAAGACAAAAAGTTTTATTTTTATTTTTTACTAATAAAGATTGCTTATCTTATGGATCCTCATTAAATAAACTCTTTATTTTCTTGGAATTTGTGCAGGTAAAGTGATTTGCAGATAAATTTTGACAAATTACACTCTTACACATATTTATCTTATAAAGAATTTTATTTAAAAAAAAATCCGTGACAAATTTTTAACTGCCATTAAAACCATTATCTTTTTATGGTTTTTATAAATCAATATTTGACTAACTAAGTAACTTACTAACCATTACGCCCCTTACATAGAGGTAGGCAGAGAGAATAGAATGCTACACCACTTTGTCTTTGAAAACATTCTTCCCCTCTTCCACATTTATGCATAGAAACCCACCGATTATTTCGACTCCTGACCTGACTGCTTTCGAGTATTTGACATACCTGATCATGCCAAGTTTTTCTCGGTCTTCCTCTGCTCCTTTTTCCAAGCACATTCGCTTCGTTAATTTGTTTTACCATTCTTTCATCACTCATTCTTTCCACATGTCCAAACCATCTCAATACACCTTTATTTATTTTATCAATAATGCAATAGTTGTTTTGAATTAAAAAGTAAAGATCCTAATTCATATGAAATATAGTCAAGTTTCACAGTTCTACAGGTAGTTATATTATATTTACGATTAAGTTTAGGTATGTTCAAACTTGCGTTGAACGTCAATAATTTTTTTATTAATTTATCATTTTCAATATGCCCCATTTTCGATGTGAGATTTAAAAATATTACTACTTGCTCTTATAGGCACTCAATCGTACATAGCGCACTGATTTAAATAGATGTTATGTTAAGTTGATCGTTGATTCTATGAAGGGAAGGTAACCAATCCTGCGCTTCAGATACCAGTTCAGGGTAGTATTAAATAAATAAAATAGTGAAAAAGCACTAATATTTATGGTAACCCTCCTAGTAATTGAACCCGATACCTCTAGCATAGTAGCCAAATGTAGCAACTACTACTCATTGAAGGCGGATTTAAATTGAATTTTTAGATTCGACTTTTTTTTTAAATATGTTTTTTTCTTTGCTTTGTTAAGTGGTAAACGTGTTAACTACCAATGAAAGAGGTTCTGGGTCGATATTCGTATATTATGTTGAAATATATTAATAACGGGAAAGATGTATTAAGGTGATTTGGACAATTGGAACGAATGAGTGAGGAAATAAGAGATAAACAAACCTATGTGGCGAACGTAGTTAGAAAAAGGAGCTGAGGAAGACCGATGAAAACTTGTCATCATCAAGTATTTAAAACATTTGAATGTGTTCAGGTAAGGAATCGAAATAATCGGCGGGTATATATGACGAGATGCATGCATGTGAAAATGACGAAGAATGTTTGCAAAGAGAGATTGGTGTGAGGTCCTATTCTCTCTGCCTATCCTTGCGGAGAGTGGCGTTATGATTAGTTAGTTAAACAATGAATCTTTAAAAAAAATTAAACATTAAATATACCACTTTTGAGTTTTATTTTTAATATACGACTAGTTTCAAAAACTTACAGATGTTTTCATCTTCAAGTAAAAATTAAAACAAAAATATATGTAGGGGTATATATAGGTTAATAAATAAAGGGAAGTGGGGGGGGGGGGAGGGACACGATTTTATGTAAAAGGAAACATTGATAATAATGGTGACATATTTTGAAACAGTATATTATTAATTAACGTTTCATCTGAATTAATTTTATGTATTTCAAGAATTTATAAATTATTCATGACTTCACTTTTATTTGTAACAGAGTGTAATTATTTATGTGTATTAAATTATTACATTGTACTTAAATTTAATGTGTTTAATTTTTTTAAAATAATCAACATGTCATTCCACAAAGTTAATGCCGAATCAATAAATAAAAAATGAATCAATGTAAATATTTTTTTTAAATAAAGAAGGTGAGTTGATTGAATTTTGACTCCTGAATTTTGACTTCTCATAGACTGGGGTTGAAATTAATACTTTTAATTTCAGATTATCAGAATATCATCCCTTCCCTTAATGTTCTAAGGTTGGGTGATATCAGACGATGTGCTCTATTATGTGTGATTACAGACCTCACGTATAGCTACAGGTCAACTCAGTAGTAACATTAGGCCGGGCAGTTATTCATCCCTGATTGGAGAGATATGGAAAGACAGAGGGTACAAGGCGACACAAGGTAATACAAAGACACACGTGAGTGTCGACAGACACTCACGTGTCAACAGTTGACAAACAGTTGACATTCTAAAGGACCTTTGTCTTACGTTGTTGTACGTAGCCAAATATAAAAAAATAAAAGAAGTAGGATAACGAATACATAAGAAAGACCTACATATATAATAATATAATAATAAAACCCTTACCCACACCCCAGTGGTGCATAGGGCACTGCGTCATATAAACGAAGTGTTATCTTGATCGTTTACACATGAAGGAAAGGTGATCAGTCCTCCGCTTCAGGTGCCAGTCCAGGGTAACATTGAATAAATATTACAGTAAAAAATCACTTAAATTAATTTAACCCCCTTGGGAATCGAACCCAGGACCTCCAGAACGTTAGCTGAGCGTGCTGACCATTACACTATGGAGGCGGACTTCTACTTCTATATATTTACTGAAATTATAGTTATAAGGTTTGATCTTAACATTTAATAAATAGTTAAGATATTTGTAAACTTTTTTTTCGTAAATGATTCTACTGTTCTCAGTATCATCCGTAAAACTTATGTTTGAACCATCAATATGTAAATTTACAATATTCATCTTTACCAAAATTGTCAGGACACATACCGACGATTTCTAATTATTGCAAAAATTTGCGTGTTAATCTAATTGCAGCGACGCGAAGGTACTTGGTTCATTAATTAGAGCTTCTGCTTAACCTCCCTTGGCTGTAGGCTGTGGGCTGTAGTCTGTTGCCGGGTCGCTTTCCGCTACACAAAGCCGAATTAACGAGGCCCATATCCCGGGACACCAGGACTATACCGGGAAGAATTTAATATACTAAATTAATAGGGAAATCATAAGAGATATCCGAACTTTAGAGCTGAACGGGACCATGTCAGGGAAAAATGATATTATGAAATAATTTAAAAAATAGAGATAACAAAATTACATACAACATTTTCAATGTGTCGAAATACTTGTTCACAAATCTGGATTAACTCCAATTACAGGAGTTATTTTCATATTATTTTTTGACATCTCATCAAAGATGAAGAAGAATACACATTCTAATAAAAGAGTTTCTGCTCAATAAAAAGCTTCTTTTCATCTCACCAATAGATGTGTCTAGTGAAGTTCTAGTGATTCAAGAACAGTGTTTTAAAATTGGTTCATATATAATATATAGAACTACCAAGAATTTGAGTAGTGTGGTTGTCAATAAAGGGTAGAATTGTTGAATGTTAAACGTATATTTGTTAAACAATAATTTAAAAAAATAAAGATGACAAAATTACATACAACATTTTGATTTTGTATCCTAATACTTGTTCACAAAATCTGGATTATCTCTAATTACAGGAGTTATTTTTCATACTATTTTTTGACATCTCGACATAGATGAAGAACAATATGGATGTCTGGGTATTTACGGGGCTTACGATCGTCAAAGGCTGGTTTAAGTGATCATTTTACACACGTATAACATTCACCAATTCTACCTATGATTTTCTCACCAATTTTACAATTTACACGTGTGTAAATGGATTAATTACTATGACGGTCGCAAGCTCTATAAATGCAGACTTCCATGTTCTTTTCCATGTTGAGATGTCGGAAATATATAAAAAGAGTTATTTAAAGAAAGAAAATTGAATCATAAGAGGCACAGCTTTTCGAAATTGGATATTTGGAGAATTTATGAAATATGATGGTCGTTTGTTAGGATAAATTAATTGAAGAAGTTCTTAGTGAATCAATTAGGGTTTGGTGTTAAATTTTCCATAAATTTTGTCTGGTATATTACTCCACGAAGCTCAAATAATGGAAATTGATTGATCGTTTTAATTACGTTTAACTAAATTACATAATTCTTTAAAATGTTAATTATTTCAACGAACCACTACCATTTTCTTTTTAATATGAATCATTTGGTCCATTTCTTTGCAGTGTTAGGTTAGGTTAGGTTTTGACTTTTGACTGACAAAAGCTTAAAGTTTTTTTTTAAAGATAATTTAATTTTTTTAAATATGTATTACGGCTCTTTAGGCATAGCCTGTGTTGAGCCGAAATACTTACATGTTAATATTATATATATATATATATATATATATATATATATATATATATATATATATATATATATATATATATATATATATATATATATATAATTATTAATAAATATGTATTTTTTTAATTACTAGATTAAATTTTTAGAAAGGTTTTATAATAAAATAATTACACCTAGACTTTAATTAATTCACTTTCAACCTTGTTCCTTCCAACGAGAAGCAACCATCGACGGACATTGTTCTTAAAAACATGATCACTTCTGATTTGATTATTGACTGGGTTAAAATTCAACATAACTTTTGAGCAATCATAAACTAATTGATCAATCGACCGAATGGTGCAAATAAACTTAGTTGCCCGAATTGACCGAATCGATAATGATGGTCATATGGTCAAATTGGCCACATAACCCTCATTATCGAATTGTCTTAGTCTAAAGCATAGGTCGACAAAGTGTGGCTCGGGATCCGCATGACGCTGTTTGAACTTTTAAGTACGGTTCCGGTATAAATATGAGCGGGAAGGCTCTTCGACTCTACGCATTCACGTGAACAATATTTTTGAAGCGTGAACCTTATTAAAAGCAAACTGAGGAATCGTTTTATCGACGAGAACCTGGAAACGTGATAAAAATAACTACATACAAACCTGACTTCGTCAAACTTTCAAAGGAGATGCAAGGATATTCGGCTGTCCAAACTTAAAACACAGTAAGGGGTATTTTTTGAAAAACAATTTTTTTCCCTTTTTTGGACGTACCCCCATACCCTGCTGAAGAAAATTTCTTTAAAATACAGCTAAATCCTACGATACCAATTATAAAAATCACAATAAGTACACTTTGGTAATCAAAAGTCTACTTAAATACAATTTAAAAAATCAAGTTAGTCGCATCCAAAGAGCCAGCCAAATGCCAGGTCGTAAGCCCTGGGATACTCAGACTTCCATAAACTTTCATATAAAACTATATATGTTTCATCCTAAGTTAAGACTTATAACGTATTTAAGTTAAAATAAAAAAGAGTTGTATGAATGTGGTCTTAACTGTTCAAACTACATATATTGTATTAAAATATGTATATTTTTATTAATTGATTCGGCAGTCACATTGTGGTAAAATCTATCCACTTTTAATTTAAGGTTTTTTAATAAATCCCACTGTTTCTTAAAATCTATAACAACATGTCTTTCTATGCATTCTGCATCATTTTATAGTGTGTAAAAATGATTCGGAATGATACATAATCATACGGTGTTTGAAAATGATGTGGAATGCATCGAAACACGTGTCAAAATAGATTTTACAAAATAGTGATATTTACTAAGTAAACATTTAATTTAAATATAATTTTATTTTCTCATTTTTACGATAAATTCAATACCGTGTTAAATAAGGCATCTATAAAATGGATGGATGATTAAAGTTGAAGTCTGTATTTAATGTCAGTGTATAAAATTCACGTCGTTAAATTGGTATCCCTCAAATATCGTAGACACTAAAATCACTGCAGCGCACACGCTGACATTCAATTGACATTCGTCTGTCCTTAAAGTCAGGACTGCCAACTGTTATTCTAGACATTCTGCTACGTCACAGCGACGTCAGACTAAATTAAATTTTTATATAGTACTTGTTACGTTCGGAACATTTGCTAAAGTTGTGAAGAAACTGCGCGAGGGTGAAAAAGGTCAACCCTTACTTGTGACAAATTAAAGAGTGAAAAATGTTGCGAAAATAGTCATCTTTTAAATATATAACCCTTAGCAGCACCTAATGGTGCATAGGGCACTGCATCAAATTGACGCAGTGTTATCTTGATCATTACTTACATGAAGGCAAGGTGATCACTCTTGCGCTTCAGGAACCAGTCCAGGGTAATATTAAATAAATATTACAGTGTTAAATCACTAATATTTATTTTCACCTCTTCTCCTGGGAATCGAACCCGGGACCTCCAGTACAGTAGCTTAACACGCTGACCATTACACCACGGAGGCGGTCATCTTTTATAGTTGATTTAAATATATGGTATATAAATATTTAAATTTCATCAAATACATAATTAAAATTATCAATTTAAAAAAATGTCCCCTAATCGATTTTTTTCCGTGCCTAGGGCACATTTTTCGATATTTATGTATTTATAAAACTATATGATAGTGAATTGCATATGTCATGCAATAAAATACGATATGGTCGAATAATGCGATATATTTCAGAACTACCAACGTTCAATAACAATTTATAAATAGCTCTTTCATACTTACTTAATTTTTTTATTTAACTTTATGAATCCTGTAAGCATTTGTACAACTTTGTTGCAAAGTAATCAAAGTTCTTTCGACCAAAAGAGGTTCCGGATATTGTAGTTCTATGTACGTTACCATAAAGTGTATTAATTCTGATTTGTGTAAAAAAATATAAAGAAATTGAATTTTTTGTTATTCTGAAACTGTAGTAAAATTCAGTGATAATTGTAATCAAATGGGCTGAAGGCCTTTATATAGATTTATAATTCAAGGTACCTAAGTTGTCATCAACCTTATCAAATACAACATGTAAATTTACATATGGAACAAACGCAAAATAAAGGAATGGGTAAATGATCAAGAGTTAATTCTATGAAAATTTAACCTAGTTTAATTTTTTATTTAATTCTCTCTTTTTTGTGTGTATATGAGGTCAACATAGATGAAAACAATGAAAAAATGTATGTGAAAAGAATTCCACCGACAAGACACACAATTTGGCTTGGTGGGTTTCTGCAATTAAAAAAAATGTTTATAATTATTTTCAATAAATGTATATAGATTTGTAATATATGTAACTAAAAAAATAATAATTTTATTGATTATTATTACACATTGATTATTGATATTGATTACACAGTATAGTAAAGTGATCATATTTATGTGATAAAAATAATAGTTAAGGGTGAGGGTGAGTGTTTAATAGGCAATGGGTAAAAAATATCATAAACAATTTAGTAGACACAAATCAGTGTTTGATTTAAAGTAAACTATGTAATTAAGTATGTATTTTTGAAAATTGTATCAACGCCCTGCAATAGTAAAGGCCAACTGTCATTAGCGTATAGTATACGAGTATGTCATGAGTAAAGAAAGCTGTAATTGAATATAGAGTGAAAAGCAGGGTAATGCCGTTCACAAAAGGTAAACATCGATATTTCTCAAACGTACACAAATCGCTCACTCCTTTCAAGAACGTCATAAATCAAAAATCGTCAATTTTCAGATGTGCATGTTTTCGGAATGCCCAGAAAATGTTCTATATCCCAGCAAAAGAGGCATATTTTGAACATAATATTTACTCGCTACAGGGCAGAAAATGTTGTTTTTGCATTATGAAGAAAATGTATAGTTGAATAATTTTTTTCAAATATTAAATATTTTACAAATGGAGAAAAACCTTCAGGTTTTACCTAAAAAGATGTGTTGCACAGTAAAAAGTTCAATAAGTGGCTTGATATTTATTTTTAATACATTGTGTTATATTTTTAAACTTTAAAAACGTTCTCCTGAAAAATCAAGTTTTTTGATTTATGACGTTCTTGAAATGAGTGAGTGAAATGTCAAGCTTCATTTAGAAAAATCAGCTTCAAGGAATAGTGAAAAACCTTATGTATTTTTGTGGATGTGACCTCATTAATAAAAATGTTAGTTGTAAAACAGTATCAAATCTTCAAGTACTATAAAATGTAAATAAAAAAAAGAACGCCTTGAAGATTCTAAAATGATTCCAGTATAAAAAAATATTTAACACGAAATGATTTCAATAAAATTACGGGTATAAATAATGGAGAAATAAATAGTTTTAAAGCTTACCATGGGATATAAAAAAATAGAAGATTAAAATTACGGAAAATAGTTAAAATGCCTAATGTACACGAGATTTTTTTTTATTGTACTACACCCTTATTTAAGTAATATGAATAATCAGTCCTCCTCCAAGCGTCAGTCTCTTTTTTTTGAAAGACAAAGCGTTACTGTTACGTAATATACATATGTAAGTAGTTGCTAAATGAAATTTTTTGTAAATTATAGTAATATAAAACCGATAAAGAAAGTTAATTTTTAATAATTTTATTAACTGAGCGCTAAAATACACACATTTTTTTTGGAAGTGTTTTTACATGAGAAATAAATGCCCAGACTTCCATGTTCTTCTTCTATAATTTAATTAATTAATTCGGCATGTATTTTGTGGTATAATCTGTCCATTTTTAAGTTAAGTTTTAAAAAATAAATACCACTTTTTCTTTATATCTAATGAGACACGTGTTTCGATGCATTCCGCATTGATGCGAAATGCATCACAACACGTTCTTCTTCAATGTTAAAATGTTAAAAAAAATTACAAAAATAACTCCTAATTGGAGATTATCCAGATTTGTGATTATGTATTCGGGCACATAAAAAAATGTAGTATTTTTTTAAAATTAGAATTGAAAAAAAATATTGAGAAGCTCTGACCTGTCCCTCGGATCCTCCGACTTGTCAAAGTGTTCACGGTGGAAGTGTGCCTACCAGTGTCTAACGACAAGGACATTTATTTTCTCAGCTATCGCCTGTCAGGACCAAGCCAATGAATTCGATTTAGACAACAGCCCAACGGCGAATGCCAGTGACAGGAATCTGCTTCGTTATTTATACTGCGACTGACTGTGGTCCGCCCGATTAGGTTGGAAAACTCACCACGTAAGAAAATTGAACTAAACTTTACAAAGAAATGACATTGAAATATGCTGTGGATGTAATAATTTAGATAATAAAGGGTGTGTTTTCTCTTAGTATCAAGATTCAGGATCACATAAATAACCAAATATTTATTTACAATATTTTTTATTTGTCCAAATCATTATTTAATAACTTAATAAAATTGAGCGACTTTGTTTTAGCCACTTTTTTATTATAAGGACACATTAACTAACCGGTTTCGACAAGAACCTTGTCATCATCAGGGTTTATTAAATTCTAAAACATTAAAATACTCATATTTAATAACATTCCCTTACCAAAAACTTCCACACACTCCGTACACCATATGAAAATATGATTTTAAAAACTAAATTTTTTTATGCGTTGCGTAGAAACCGGTTGGTTAAAGTGTACTTGTAATAAAAAAAGTGGTTTAAACAAAGTTGTTTAATATTATTTATATTCAAAGCATTTACTTTGTGGTCAAACATTTTAATTGATATTAGTAATGTTAGTAAATAACCACTCACCGACTACTTCTGTCTACCGGTTTCGAGACGTACCCGTCTCTTCGTCAGGACATACACTACAATTTAACAATCATGCGAACAACACTACACCACACCCACTTAGTACTATTCACATACACTATCACTACACATGCAAAACATGCAGAGCGAGTTGTTAGTCCCACCATGCTTTTGGGAAACCAGTTTCCCAAAAGCATGGTGGGACTAACAACTCGCTCTGCATGTTTTGCATGTGTAGTGATAGTGTACATGAATAGTACTAAGTGGGTGTGGTGTAGTGTTGTTCGCATGATTGTTAAATTGTAGTGTATGTCCTGACGAAGAGACGGGTACGTCTCGAAACCGGTAGACAGAAGTAGTCGGTGAGTGGTTATTTACTAACATTACTAATAAAGTTGTTTAATTTTATAAAGTTTACAAAATGTGCCACAAAGTATCTGCGAAAAACATTCAAGAAAACATTATTCAAATATTCACTGTTGGTCTCGACTTGGATTTTTATTACTATAATTTTTTTTAATAGGAATAACCCGAAAACCTTAAATTTTTACGGCTGGTCTGCAGGTACGATAGTATGAATTATTTTATAAATTTTTAAATACATATCTCACAAAACATGAAAATAATTATGGAATCAATTTAAGCCTTAATATATATTTTTTTACACATACATCCAATATAATCCAAACGTACAAATCTTTGTTGACACATTTTGGTTTTGTCTAATGAAGAGGTTTTATTTTTTTGAAAATATTAATATCTCAAGATGAATAAAGAAGAATATTAGTTTCTGAAATATATTTCATGAAGGTGCTTGTTGAAATAAATGTAAAAATCTATCATTAAATATGTTATATAAATATAAATATCTAAAAATCAACTCAACCATAGATGGTGCCGAAAACTCTTATATTAAAGGAGGTGTTAATTGGATAAATAAAACAACTGAAATTTTAGTAATGTACTCCTCAATCATGGATAGAATGGTGAATGCTACACGTTTATAAAGCGATACTTAAACTTGACTTTTACTGGTTTCTAACCCTGTAAATACTTTGTCTTCGATATGAATTTCATCTACATAAAAAAACTTGATATATATGAACTGTTTCTTCCGCAGCTCATCTTCATGTGATTTCAAAAACATGTAAGAGGTTTGAGTTTTCAGGGAAGGCTATCTCTCTGGGAGGATTTTATCAGCTTACCAAAGGACGTGATTCGCCGGAAATGCGGAAATAAGATGTGAGAGAGACTGCACTTACTTTCTATCGGAGTTCCGTGATGCTTTTCCTTGTGTCGATTCCCACAGATACGTGATCATGTCATGTTCCCCCATCTTTAGAAAGAAAACACACGTGACGTTCAAGTATGAGAACTTTCCATGTAGAGTATCATTAATTGAAATACTTTTTTCACATTTCAACAAAGATGAAGAAGAATATGGAACACTCTCCTTATCATTCATCGTTTACTTTGTGTAATACTACTTTTAAAAACACTTTTCTCTCTTTCGAAAATTTATTTTAGTAAAAATAAAATATGCATATATTTTTTGCAGAAATGTCAAATCGTAATAATTTTATTTAAATGACCTGATGATGGAATAATCGTTCTGAAACCGATAGTCACGAATAAGTGTTTATAATACACTAAGTAAATGATGAGTGATAAGGAGAGTGTTATATTACCATACCACAAAGTTATCAATACTTTTAATATACAAAAAAAAGAATATGAAAGTCTAGCTATTTACAGGGCTTGCGATCTGTCAAAGTCTGCTTTAAATATTGCTTTGTAGACGTGTAACATTCACTGTTTTACCCATGACTGACAACCACAGTACTAAAATTTCAGTAGTTGTATTTATCCTTTAATCAATACTTTCTTTATCATGCGAGTTTTCGGCTCCATCTTTCGTTGATTTAAAGTTTTTTTTACATTTATTTAAGCAAAGACCTGTCATATATTGGTTAAGTGATTACTTTACACACGTGCAACATTCACCGTTCTTCCCATGATTGACAACCACAATTCTTAAATTTCAGAATTTGTATTTATCCTTCAATCGACACCTTCTTTTACGTGAGAGGTCTCTGCTTTATCTTTGGTTTAGTTAAGTAAGATCTATGATATGATTTAGAAAGCTTTTATTTAGCAGAGACTAGATAGATGGCTGTTGTAAACTCGATCATAGAACGTCACGAGATTGATCATAAGTACTCGACTTCCAAAATTTGAGTAGTGTGGTTGTCGATCATGGATAGAATAGTGAATGTTGCACGTATGTAAAGTGATCACTGTAAATACTCAGATATTAATATTCATCTTTACCTATGTTGAGATTTAAAAACTGTACAATAACTCTTAAGTGGAGAAACCCAGATTTGTGCAAAGACATTTTGGTGTGGCGTTCTATTTCTCTCTGCCTACCCCTACTAGATTAGTTAGTTAGTCTTTGTTAATAGATTTGGCGTTTGATCTGTAGAACATCATTTAATTTATATTTTAAATATTAAAATCAGACACTGATTTTTAGAGTCTACCAAATTGTATTTCATTATTATTAAATACAAAAAAAACATTTTTTTAGCATTGACAGTAGTTTGATAATGTCATAACAAGGCGAAACAATTGTCACAAATTTTATTTTCATATGTTTTACATAGTAAAATACAATTAGGTAGACTCTAAAAATCGGTGTTTGATTTTAATACTTAAAATATAAATTAGTTCTTCCAATCTTCTCCTTCTAACGCTTATCCGCACCCAATGGTAAATAGGGCACTATATTTATGGATGCAGTGTTATCTTGATTAGTACTCACATGAAAGAAATGTGATCACTCCTGCGGTTCAGAGACCAGTCCAGGGTAAAATTAAATAAATACTATATTAGAGTGTAAAATCACTGATTTTTTTTCTTTTTATCTATTTTCTTATTATAAATATCCAAGTCAAGAAACAAATGGAAAAAAATGAAGTTTTGTTGCTTTGAGTTAAAATAAATGTAATGAAATATCATAGGAATAAAAAGGTTTTCTTCTAATATTATTTCAATATGGTGTCCGTTATAGTTTAAGATCAAATAATGCCTTAGTAGCCTTCCCTCGGATATTTTCTTTATTCGTAATAATAAAAGTAAGGCACATGAGGGTAGTTTATTGGGTATTTATCGCACAAAATACATTTCCCTGACGAAAGGGAGTTATTAAAGGGAAGATTTATATTCATGGCCTTTTTATCGTGCGCGAAGGTTTTCTTTTATTTCTCTGATTTATGTTTTACGCTTTTTTAAGTTTTCTCGTCTGGCGTGCAAGGAATGTAAATATTTGAAGTTGTAATTATCCCGAAAACGTAAATACAGAGAGAAGTCCATAATTATCACGTAAACGGTAAAAAAGGACAAAAAAATCTTGTAAAAAAATTCTTACTGTGGCCAAATACTTTGCTATAAGTTTCTCCACTAATTATTTAGTATTTAACATTTTCGACATCTTAAGGGGATATTCGCAAAGGCAGAACTCATGCGAAGGCCAACCGCCGAAGAAGTAGCACGTCTTTCCATACCCAATTTTTTTATGAATGTATTTTGGATTTTTTTTTGGTTTTTAGAGTATATATAGAAAAATATTTTTATGCATTTTTCCTTACCTCTCAATAACTCTTTTCTTTTAATAACCAAATAATTATTTAGAATTTTTTAATTTTTTTCTTAATTAAATTAGATTAAGAGTCAATTTTATTAATAAAAATTGTGTTGTCGTCTAAAGCAATTCATTTATAAGATTAGACTAGAAAATGGTAGTGAAGTTCGAGCCAGATTGTAAATTTTCCACTTCTTATTAAGTCGCGTTCAAAGCGGTTGCATTTAATTAAATTTCGCCCGGGACCGAAGCAATTCCAATCGGTTGGTTGACAACCTCTGGAATTTTCTTTGTTGACAGGGCTGGTAAAGTGGAGAGCGCAACCCCATATGGGTCCGCGGTGCGCGGTTTGCTAACTCTGTCGACAGTTGTATAAAACGGATAAATGTATTTTAATGAATTCACGATTTATCTACATCTACGATAAAAATTATATTGGTTTTTGTCTTCGTGGTTTAAAATCCGTGTGATAATTGCTTTGCCTTTTTCATCAGTCTTCATCCGTCTCTATCCTTCGCTTGTCTCTTCAACTCGTTGTATCCGTTACAAAGCATTTGGGAGATTATTTTGTCTAGGTTAAGTGGGGTGGTCCTCTGCAGTTTGCGCATGTCTACAAAATGTGGATAAAATAATCTTTTCAAATTGTAAGCAGTATTTTTTTTTCGTGTTATCAGGCATCTCCCAACATGTACAATAGTCCGGCAAGGATCTTGCATACATTTAAATAATTGAATCTCTAGTTAATAAAAACTTTTTCAAACCAACCAAATTTGGCTCATGTGAACTCAAACACAATGTGTTTTATGAAATATGTATGAGTTCCAATTTAAATAAAATAATGTGATTATCAACTGTCGGTAGAGTGATGAATGTCACACGTGTGTAAAGTGATAATTTAACCAGCCTATCATAGGTCTTCAGCCCTGTAAATACCCAAACATTTTTATTTTCATTTATGTTGAGATGTCAAAATAAAGTTTTTTGAAGAGAAAAAAGTTATAAGCTAGAAAAAGTTTTGTACTTATATTAAAAAAAACGGCATGTCTCGTTTTTTTGACAACGTCATTAATAACTTATATACATATAAGTATTATGAGAAATTCCTTTCACATATAACAAAGGGGAGAATTATTTTAAATAGAAATTCATTCATTTTTTCATTTAGTTTTCTTCCACCAAAATAATTATAATAATAGAAATTATAATCTCTCCTTTTTCCCCTTTTCTTTTTTCCCGTCCTTCTTCCATGGATTTTCATAAATTCACAAATGTGCAATTTTGTAATTGGAATATTAACATGTAGGTACTTATTTTGTGAAACTCATTTATGCGAGTGACTTGTTTGTAACTATTCTGTAAAATTTCCATATAAAATAAAATAAATACAAATATTTTAAATCTAGATTAACCATACAATTTTGAGTAACATTGTTCAAACTCTAGGTAGCCTGCAATGAAGATAAGATTAAAGTCCCAAGGTTTTATCAACAGCAAATAAAAACCTAGCACCATAAATTACTTTAAATTAACAGGGTTTAATTCTGTTCCGTGTGACACCTTCGGGTTATTTCGAGTGCCGCTAGATGTCAGTTCAGTTCCTGACAAACGCTTAAAAGAGATAATGTCCTTGTACATAGATGGGGGTCGCTTGTACCCCAACCCTTACACGTCGCCAATTAAGTCGCTCCGCCCTTGCCTTGTTTCATAACTCGTATGAAACACATTGAGATAACAAAACACAGGGTAAAGCTTGTATTTGTTTTGTAATTTTATCTCAACTGTTTGAATGATACATTAGAACAAGGATCTTTTGACAAAATGAACGCCGGAATTTTCCAACATGCCTGACGTCTCTTTTGGTCGCCATCTGGCGTAGGGTTGGTTTGCCAAAGGTTAATGAACAGAGACATTAATTAAAAGAATTCACGTGTGTTTGCTTTGTTTAAGACGGGATAAATTTCTACAGAGCTTAAGTAGACAGCTAAAAGTCCAGTTCCTTAGAAGCAGGTTGATAATTATGTTTGAAATAGTAGATGTTACAGTAAATTAAGTGATCATGGAAAGATCCATGCTTGGTTTAAGATAAAATAAGAAATTTGGGATAAAATAAGAAAATAAGAAATTAAGACAGAATCAAAATAGAGGATAAAATGGATCGCGTGGCAAGTCTCAAATGGCAATGGGCGGGACATGGGCGGTTAAGACAGAACCCCACAAGGTGGACCCATACAATTTTGAGGTGGAGACCTTGGAAGAATAAAACAGACGTCGGAAGTCCTCCAAAAAGATGGTCTGACGACATAGCGGCTGTGAGGGGTAGAAACTGGCTGCAAACAGCAAGTGATTGAAAAAATGGAATGTTACGGAAAAGGTCTACATCCAGCAGTGGAGGACAGAAGGCTAAAGAAGAAGAAGAAAGTGATCGTCAACCACTCAATGTCAAATTACAAGCTCTGTAATTACCCAGATTTCCATTTAAATCAACTTCTTCCTTTTTTAAAAATTGACGAATTACATGTTTTTTGTTGAAAAATCATTAAAGATTTAAACTGATATGTGTAAATCAAACAAAAAAACGAAAGAATCAGTCAATTCAAGTGTTCATTTAAACAATGTCAACAAATTTAAATATTCATGAAAGATAAAAAGTATATTTAACGTATTTAAGTAAACATTCATATGTAACATTATATTATTTTATATGTAACAATATTGACTGTAGATGAATATTTGAATCTGCTGAAAATTTCGTCGTTCTTTAAAAGAATATTTACTCTAGCTTTTTTATTAGTAATTTTTAAGATAATCTAATCATACAGTTTTCTATTTCATAAAAGCTTTTATATGTACCCTACCGAAATTATTAGCTTCCAAAAATTACAACTATAATTTCTAAGAAAACCGTTCTGAGTGTAATCCAATACAAACGTCGTAGTACATAAATATAATTGTTTGCTATCGGAGAAAAAAAAACATTTTTTGCAATAATTCTGGGCTTATCTAAGAACTAGGTCATCATTTTCGGGAAAAGCTCTTCGCAGAACTCGTTTTTTCCGCTTCTTTAGATCAAAGGGTCCGGCGTACATGTTCACTATTTTATTTCTAAATAGCTATAAAAGAATCATATCGCAGAAAAAGTCTCTTGACCGAGGGAATTAGGGGATTTTCCTCCCCTGAAATCTGAGTGAGTTCAATTGTGAAAAACGAGGAAAGCCTAACATCCCCCTTTCGGCCAAACTGATCTTAATGGTTGACGGCTTACTCGAGAGATTTTGAAGTATTAGCTTTGGAAAAGATGTGTTTTTTGTACTTGGCTATAACTCGATGTAACTGGTAAAGTCATGCAGTAATTTATCTTTTTAGGGTTTTACAAAGTCTGCTATAGTGCGACATTTTCTGATATTTGTGAATTTCAACAAACAAACTGGTTAAATATTTTGCTGCCTCTCAGGAGTAGGCAGAGGAATGCCGCACTACTCTGCCTTTGCAAACACTGAAAACTTCTTCCACATTCATGACTCCTATTACTTACTATTTATTTACTCCGACTCCTAACCTGACAACTTTCAAGTATTTAAAATGCTTGATCAAAACATAAATCCCATGAAATTAAGATGCTAAAAGAATTATAAAATTTAGATACTCAAAGACCACTTTTTTGTGGACTATTCATATGATTTCGTGGACTTATCGTAATCAAAGGGTTTAGGGAGGCAGAGTGATTGGCCCTGCGCTCCCGAGGCCTGAGGTCCGAGGACCCCTCAACAGGTCGGCTCAACCTTGTTTCCCGCTTTGTCTTTAAGCTTTGAGAACAGGTGTTTGCGGAGAATCTTAGGCGTGCGGTGGTTTGACTTTGTGAGGAATGAAGAGATAAGGCGTAGGACGCAGCAAATCTTGGTCACAACTGTCGTCAAAAAAAGGCGATTCAGTTGGCTTGGCCACGTACTCCGCATGCCTCCTGAGAGTCTTAATCAAGCTTGCCTCTTTTACAAGGCATCAGGTTCGCGCCGCCCAGGACGACCATTGCTGACAATTCGTCGGCAGTTCTCGTCAGAACTTCGCGACGCGGATCTGACTTGGGAGGATGCAAGGGAGCTGGCAGCCGACAGAAAAGCCTGGAGACAGTTTGTGGACTCCATATGCTCCACCTAGGGAGCGGATATGGTTATTATTCATATGATTATACTTATTCTTTTTGAAAAGTACACATTCTTTTTTTTTCTGTAAATAGTGGTTTCATGGCTATTTTTTTTATAACATAAATATTCTATTTTTAGTTTTGTGTATCTTTTTATTCATTTGAAACAAATAAAAAGCTTTGAAAAAAAGCGATTGCGTGTCTCATAGATATGACGGGACCGAGACTGAATAAGAATTGTGAGGTAATAAGGTCAGTTTTGTAAACTGTTTAGTCAACGTTAATAAATTCGGCATTTACCGTACTCTTTTTTAGTCATTCGATAAATCTGTTTTAAAACTTGTTTGCTCCAAACGAAATAAGCGATATTTTTAGGATCAAAATCCAGGACGTTAAATATTGAATGCCGTTTTTACGTAATAAATGTGTTTGGGCCCAGCTTAAACAAAACGTGATATTACGAAAAAGTATTGTTTTGTCAATAACAATATATATACACTCAATATCTGAGAAACTTTGGGAAATATTGACAATATTGTTAAACGAAAATAATGAGACACTTGATACAAGATGGCGATTCGAGCGGAATGTATTGTTTATTTGTATTCTTGGTCCTTAGACGGTCTATTATTATTTTGTAAATGTCACCTTTCAGTTACCTTTTCGGTCCTAGAAAAAACCGTTATTGATAAACTATTAGGTGGATTGGATTTCAAGAAATAGGAAAGAAAAAAGGTTTGCTGTTGGTAAACACAATATATTGGGGTCGTTTAATAATAGACAAAATTCATGGCATAGATAATTCACACTATAACTAGAGAGAGAGACAATAATCAAGCAATCTTTTCATAAGCTTAAAGTTGCAAAGAAAATCATGGGGTGTGTTATCCTTTTAATAAAAAATGGAAGATGGAAGAAAGAATAATGACTTTTGGATGCTGAAGATGTGTTTATTGTCGATAGTAAAGACCTGCAGATGCTAGTGTCAAAGATCTTGGTATTGCCAAGGTGTGTTTATATAGATATTTAAGGAAGCATTACACTTTATATTTGTGGCTATGTTAGTCCAGTATGGAACATATTTTCCCTCTTGTATCCTTAATTTTTTCAGCAAATATTCGAGTGTTGTCATTTCATCTTTTGGAATGTCCCCGAACCTTCTATTCTTGGTTTCCACTTCTTTTCAAGATAAGTTTTTGTCCATCAATTGTCAGATACCGTTGTCGCGTCAGTGCTGACATCTATATTTATTCCCGGTGTAAACAGTATGTAAGTCGGTTATTGTAAGTCAGTCTGGGCGCCAGTGCTGACGTCAGTAACTACCTCCATGTAAATCCAGCCTGACTTAAAACAAGAAAAAAGGCACTCATCTTGTCTTCGGATGAGAGGTACCTGAGAGCTCCATCAGACGGACCACTTAGCGTTCCCAAAGGAAGGGTCCCAAGTCTCGTCCGCTCCGGCAAACTGCATAAT